>NC_057810.1:702727333-703027333 GCF_018294505.1 Triticum aestivum | reverse complement strand
GTAACTCTTTTGAGGTGGCGCACACGAGTCCACATATTTACCATATCAATACACCACTATGGATCCGCTCCCGTCTCCCTACAAGAACGCCATCCATAGCACTCACGCTTATCTTGCGTATTTTAGGGTATCCACTTTCACTTGTCTATGAATTGTACAGGCAACCCAGAAGTCCTTTACTGCGGACACGGCTATTCGAATAGGTGATGTTAACCCTGCAGGGGTGTACTTCTTCACACACGCTGTCACCACTTACCGCCGTTTACACGACATGTACTCGGCAACCTTGAAGCGGAAGCCCAACGAGGGTGTCGGCCACGACCTACCTAAACACTCAAGTCTCTAGTACAGGTTTATCGCCTATTCGGGTTCCATCCGTGAGGAGATCCAGCCGTGGTTTCGCTCACAGCCCCAAATGGTGTGTGCAGGGTTCCCGAGACACCAAACGGGCGCTCGGTACACTGGTCCACGGTGTATCTACCGCATCATAGCCCACCCCTAGGGTCAGTGCTATGCACGGCCTCCAACACATATCCTACAAACACCAGAAACTAGTTGCAACTCCTGGACAGAGAACAAGGGTGGTTAAGAAGCCGAGAGGGTCCATTGGTTTCAGGCCCAATGCGTGGTAGTAACTGTTTCATGGATCACAAACACAGAACTCAGTTCCTGAGGACGGCTTCAATGAGACAACCCACCATGTACTCCTACATGGCCTCTCACTGCTACCTTTACCAAATCGTGTTCACACACTTAGCTCACAC
This sequence comes from Triticum aestivum, assembly GCF_018294505.1. Classification (NCBI taxonomy): domain Eukaryota; kingdom Viridiplantae; phylum Streptophyta; class Magnoliopsida; order Poales; family Poaceae; genus Triticum; species Triticum aestivum. Next base: position 703,026,569 of record NC_057810.1, on the reverse strand, counting down.
ATAGTAGGACATGTTCACACACCTCTGATTCATCCCCGATGAATCGGACCTGACTCAACTCTAAGAGGTAGCGGGCATGACAAACAAGCATGATTGAGTAGGCACAACAGGGCTCAAACAACTCCTACTCATGCTAGTGGGTTTCATCTATTTACTGTGGCAATGACAGGTCATGCAAAGGATAAAGGGGTTCAGCTACCGCAGCAAGTAACAGATGAATCGTTGTTGTCCTAATGCAGTAAAAGAGAGCAGGAGCGAGAGAGTAGGATTGTAACAGAATGAACAAGGGGATTTTGCTTGCCTGGCACTTCAGAAGATAGCATTGAGTCTTCATCAGTGTCAACGATCACAACGTCGGAACATCGTCTACCGAGAGGGGACAAATACCGGCAACAGAGAAGGAAACACAATCAATGCAATGCACAATATGATGCATGCTCATGACATGGCAATATGAGTGTGTTGGCCTAATGCAACTACAACCAGATGGATTTGGGTCATATTGAACCAAAGGTTCAACCCCAAATTCAAATTATGAATTCAAATAGTGCCTTATCATGTTTTTGCACTAAACAACAAGGTTAAGTTGTTTAAACATGCATGAAACCAGTGCCGATGGATAGATTGGATTTTTCTGATCATTTTTCATATATAACATGTTTGATGTGGAGCTACGGTTGATTTTCTATGATTTTTAGAAGTTTATACTATTTTCTGGAATTTCCTGTATAAGAATAATTCCAGTAATTGAATTAATGCGTGAGCATAGCGTCAGGGTGACGTCAGCAGGTCAAAGGCGCCAGCCCAGGTCAAACCTGACGGCCGGGACCCACATGTCAGTGTAACAACTAACTAACAGAGTTAGTTAGCGTTAGGTTAGCACTAACCTACATTAATTATAGCTTGGGCCCACTTTTGTTAATTAGTGCTAATTAAACTCACACCTAAACTAAATAGGGGCACGACCCATGCGTCAGTGACCTTGGGGGGGTCAAACCCCAGGTCAAACGAGTCAACCTCGCCGGACTTGGTCCACGGCTCGTCGCCGGCGACGCCAGAGACGGCAGAGGTGCTCGGATTTTGCCCACGGTCGACCAAATCGACCACGGTTTGGTCCTGCAAGTAGCTGGGGTCGCGCGCAGCTGTTAGAGCAAACGGGAGGAGCTAGGGTGGAGTGATCTCGCCGGAGTCAAGCTCGTGGCGGCGACCGGAGTACGGCGAGCTCGGGTTCGGCGTTAGGGGGCACGACAGAGCTTGCGGATGGGTGCGCTCGGCTCCTGGGAGCAAGCTGAAGGCAGTGATGGACTTGGACGCGTGTGGCCGCAGCTGTGGCCGCGGCGGCGACATGGCCGGAGGCGGAGTGCTCTCGGGCTCGAAGGGGGCAGCGGCTACACGGCACAAACGAGCAAGGGGGAGGAGGGGATCGAAGGAAAAGCTCACGGGGAGTGCAGCGGTGGTCTCGAGGAGCTTGGGGAAGCAACGGAGCAGGCGCACGGTTGCCGGTCATCTCGGTGGCCCGAGGTTGAAGAAGACGGCAGTGAGGGTGTTCGGGTGCGTCCGGCGTCGCTTGGCTTGATGAGGAGGTCGAGGACGAGGTAGCCGAGCTACTGGGCAGGCCGAGGGGTCGAGGGGGAGGCTCTGGGTGCGGCAACGGCGAGCGGTGGCGATGAGCTCCGCTCGGGCTACGAGAGAGAGAGAGAGAGAGCAGAGGAGGGGGGAAAGTCCAGGGAGAGTGAGAGAGGGCCAGAGGGGTTGCGTGGCGCTCTTAGCCAGCTCCAGGCGGTCGGCGGCAAGCAGGAGGTGGCGCACGGTGGTGCGCGCGCGTCGGGCACGCGCCCGTCCTCCTAGCAAAGGAGGAAGACGACAGGGGAGGTGGCGGTGGTGGGCTGGGCCGGTCAGCTACAGTGCTGGGCCGGTTGGTGGGCTGCACAGGTGAGGCCAGGTAAAATTCTCTCTCTCTTTATTAGTTTCTGTTTTCTATTTTTTTCTTCCTCTGTTTTGATTTAGTTTAGCAACTAAATCATTTTAATAAATTCTGTAGGTTATTATATGGCTTGCTAAAATATATACAAATCCACTCACAAACTTCCAGAATTATTGGAGTCATATTTAATATATATTAAATATTTAATATATATTAAATATAAATCCAAAGCAAATAGTTACTGGATTAATTCAAATGGCCAAAATAAATATTTCTGTAGACTCTAGAAATATTGGTTTGAATTTTACCTCTTACCAATATTTCTGTAGAATAATAGGAACATTTTCTTGGACTCATTTGAGACGATTTAAATGTTGGTTATTTTTAGAGGTTTTCTGAGGCTTTTGAAAATTCCTCAATTCAAGTTTCATTGAATTTAAACATGATGCTCACATGGAAGCTAGCATAGGTCAGACCAGAATTAGAGATGTGACAACTCACCCCCACTAAACAAGAATCTCGTCCCGAGATTCAAGCGTAGGGTAAGGCGAAGGGTGAACGCAACCTACACAATCTTCAAGATCCAAGTTGCACTTCATAAGATCATTGATTCGATCATGATCTTTGCCTCGATGTCATGCTCCGAGAAAACTATCAGGACAATGAGAGGAAAGGGAAAACTCTAGAAGGATCGATCTTCTCAAAGATCGAACAACGGACAATCAACTCGCGGAATGAGACATTGAACATTTCCCGAGTTGAGACATGAAACATACATCCAGAGGGATGGAGTGGAACAGATGGCAAAGGTTCACTAGGTAGACAACAATCCCGCCTTAAGAGGGTGGTGACTGGTTATCAACATAGCGAAGAGTGGAGTTGCCATGATATTATAACGAGACATCTTGAGGCACGTGACTCGTAGAAATATTCCCTTAAGTGGCAAAAAAGAATTACCTTTGATTCAGAGATCATTGAAACTCTTTATACCAGCCTAAGGCAATTCTCGAGTGATCGTTTGGAGGGGTTGATTAGAATGGTATACTCGGGCCAGAATGGATGATGTGGATTACCTTGTTGAAGAAAATGCCATAGATGATTTTGCTTATCATCGGCAATAGACGGGACCCAAGGTAGAATGGCACAATGGTAGTGCAAGCTAGAACAAGGTGCAAATGCTGGGAATGACTCTGGTCACTGGGAGAGGCTCAACAGTAGAGAGTGATTCCACTGTTGGAGTGGTTATAGCATAACCGAAAAGACTAGGAGCAATTCCAGTTAGTGCTGGTGATAATACATAGTGCTTGTACGTGCTCTCAAGAACTTGAGCATTTCCATATTCATCAAGGTTTTACCAACATCCGTGTCAAGGATCCTGGCAGCACAACATACTAACATGAGGAATAGTGATGGATGATGCGGATGCAAAGGAAGATAACACTTTCAGATTTCACCTTAGCGGGACCAAGGGGACAAAATCTGGATGATCGACCGAGAGACATTTAGCACTCTGCTTCTAATGATCTCCTTGATGTACTAGCGTATCCCATTCATAGATATGGTTTGGTATCTAGAACATCAAGTAAAGGTCAGACTTCGGAAGCACAAAAATCCATAAGGGACAACTAAGGAGTAAATCCTGCGAAATCCCTAAGGGGAGGTGGCCAACTTTCTCAATCAAGATACTACGATAATAGGTCTTCCGGTTGGGTGTGTTGGCCATGACATCCACTTTACCGTTTACGGAGAGACCAATATTATAATTCTTGGGAAACGTTCCAATCATCATATCTGCCTGAGATTCAGATCTGGTTGGTGTCAGAATAATCTAGACTCATCGAGTCTAGAAAGAAAAATGAGAGTTTGCAACACAAAGCGACGAGATGACGTTGCGTGATTCTCGGGAAATGAACTACGATAGCAAGCTCCAAAACATGAGCTGGTTCTGCTACAAACATGTGAACACGTTGTCCCAGACAAACATGATCCCATGGTAGTCTTACAATAAAACACTACCGAGTTCTGGTGGGGAACCATCATCGAGGATATCGAAGTCCTTGCATAGGGTATACTCTTAAGAAGGAGCTTCTTCTCCTTGAACAAATCAATCAGTGGCTTGGTGTGCTACGGAATACATATGGAGTGGAGGTAATTAGTCTACCAAACCATAGTATACTTTGCACATGTGTGACTAACTTGGGATGATTCCAAGGAAGCAACATTGACTTTATCGAATTCACGGCGGCAACTTGCATCAAATGCACATGAATTAGAGGAAGTCACTTCTTCCATCCATGCATATGCTTCATGAGCTAGCATGAAGAAATGCTTTCAAAAAGTTCCAACACTAGCTTAATGTTCAACAAGATTATGGAGGAGATAAGGATGTTGTCGATGGGCTCAACAACAACTCATCCAGTTTCCATGAAGATGGAGTTCCATAATTATGTGAACAAGTGATAGCATTGGTCAGACCCAAAAGATATAATGGTGTATGCTCAAGGGACCAACCACGAGTAAGACAGTATTACGAATATCGTTGGTTCTGATTTGATTTGACGATATCCCACACTCAAATCAAAGTTTTGGCATGACAAAAGGTACAACAACTGATCACAAGGACCAATTGATGGAGATATCATCTTTCTTCAACACACACACACACAGAAAGATATCCCTTAACATGAACTAAGTCAGACAAGCTTTTATCTTCCAACTCTCCAAGTTTTTGTTTAGCTTGACCAACTAGCTCAGGGGTATCCCACACAGATTCTTGGAGAAAGGGTGGTTTACCTGTAACCATCTTGATCACGAACTCAACATAGCGGTCAGGTGACAACCTGGTAACATTTTCGAGAAGATATTCAGAAAATCACGAACCATCGGTATGTTACTAAGCTCGAGAACAACCTTGCTTTTCAGGGCAAGATGATATGATCAAAAGAGTGAGGGATTGACACAATCCTAACTTATTGATCGAGGAGTGCACCAGAAATAAGGACTAGGTAGCACGATCAATCTTAGGATGATGATTTAATAACCAACACGCTAAGAATGAGAATATTGTCCATTTACTACCAAGCAACGAGTTACTAGGAGTATAGATTTCACACATCGTGACTCGCTTGCCAGCATTCCGGTTACAATAACACGGAAGCCAAGGAATGAACAATGATGGTAAGAGGTATCACTGTATCAAGAGTTCATAGGATGGTGTGCAATTCCCATGACATTCTTGATATAAAGATGGTAATACTCCAAGGTAGAATAGAGCAAAAGCTAGATTAGCAATTTGATCTGCGGAGTACGACTGCTTTGACCCAATCCTGGAAATGGACAAGGTACTGGAGTTTGTTTCTCCTAGTCATTCCAGAATAGAATGGCTTGACGGACCACAAGAGTAATAAGCATCGATAACACGGATGCACCATTACTCCTGACTATCAATTGATAGACGATGGTCGGAATACAAATGAAGAGGGACAACTCAAGGGGACATATATCCTTTTGAGTTGTGGATGCATAGATTAATATGTCGAACCAAGTTCAACAGGTTTCTTCCAGATAACCCATGCAGAAAGGTAGAACTAGTAGAATCACAATTATGAATGGAGAACTCATCGAGGGCACTCCTGTTGTGATCTTTTGATCGAACAAACTTCTGCCATAAGTGGTTCATAGTATTTGGAAGAAGGAAATACCACAGACCTCGAGGACTATTGCAAAGGTTACTAATAACCTAAAGGAACTAGCAAACACTATCAACATGAAGTAAGTAGGGTGAATCTCGGGTTCAGAAACCCAGAAGTAGAATACCTACTACTAAGTGGCATCACGGGATGCTTTCGAGAAGAAAGGCCAGAATCATCACACTGGGACACAAATTATGGCTAGATTACTAGATGATCCCCTAAGACACCTAGGGTCATAATAAGAACTCCAACATATATGTCGAGGCAATAGAATACCTCAACGCACCGGTTAGTGTGCTTATTCTGACCATAAAGGACATCGGGAACGGAAAAAAAGGATTTGCAAATGCATCAGACTATTTAGAAACCTGGGATGACTCGGACAGCATAACGGCTGTAAATGCTCAGAAAAGATTTGAGACATTCACAAGGATTTGCATAGTCACTTAACAACATCATATGAAGGTTCTGGTTCAACTGAGAACATACTAAAGTAGTAGAAACTGAATTGAGGCTTGAAACTATCAATCATATAAGTCTCTAACATAGTAACTCGTCATCCTAGTAGATAGATGAGAAGCCTAGTTCCTAAACCCCGTAGAAGAGAACAGGATGACTCATATCAGAAGGCCATGAGGTATAAGGACTAAAAAGAGCCTTACGTTCCCTCCCACAATCAATTCCCTTACATAACTAAAGCATTTCTAGACACAACTTCGACCAGTTTGGCTTGGTAATCCTACAGGCAGTCAAGCTCTGATACCAACGCTGTCAGGACCCTGACTCAATGCCACATCGATCTAGCATGTAACACCTCATATCACTTTGTGGCCTCATGCACGGTATTCCCACGGGTGTCGCCTTACCTTTGCCCGGGACCGTTTGTGCCTTTTGGCACATGTATATGATAGTGTCACTAGCATCCATATGATAAGGAGCCCGGGCTGACATGGCTAGTCGTAAACCCAAAGTGGCACAAACTTACAGGGACAGGCATCCATGACCCAGCATCGAACGCGTCGGTCATCAGCGAGTGAATCCAGGCTGTAGCACTAGGCTAGTAGGACTCCGATGAACCGGGCTGTAGCGGCTAACAGGACTTCGGTATTCATCGCGTGACATTTCCCCGAAGGGACAGACACACGAACGAAGAAGGACACATGCCGACCAGCCTAAGTGTTCCGGAGCAGTAGCAAGCTACCATGGCTCAGTGGAAGCACTAGGAGACATTTCCCGGTAAGAAAAGCTACTAAGGATAAACAACTAGATAGTCAGATCCCACACATACCAAGCATTTCAATAACATACACACAATATGCTCGATATGTGCAAATACAACATGGCATCACAACATGACTCTACAACTCAAGTATTTATTCATTAGGCTCCGAGGAGCGAGGTATTACAAACATGGGTCTCATGACCCAACATTCAGAGCATACAAGTCAAACACATGCGGAAGCTTAACATGTCTGAGTACAGACAACTATAAATGAAAAAGGCTAAGAAGCCTGACTATCTACCAAATCCTGCCGAGGGCACAAGATCGTAGCTGAGGTAACAAGCTAAACGTCGAAGACCACGCAGAACCACTAGCGAGACTGACGTCTCTCTGCGAAAACATAAAATAGGCAAACATGAGTACAAATGTACCCAACAAGACTTACATCAGAACTAACTACATATGCATCATTATCAACAAAGGGGATGGTGGGGTTTAGCTGCAGCATGCCAGCTTTGACTTGGTGGCTATCCTGAACTACCACTGCAAGTAACTCTTTTGAGGTGGCGCACATGAGTCCACATATTCACCATATCAATACACCACTATGGATCCGCTCCCGTCTCCCTACGAGAACGCCATCCATAGCACTCACGCTTATCTTGCGCATTTTAGGGTATCGACTTTTCACTTGTCTATGAACTGTACAGGCAACCCAGAAGTCCTTTACCGCGGACACGGCTATTCGAATAGATGATGTTAACCCTGCAGGGGTGTACTTCTTCACACATGCTCTCACCACTTACCGCCGTTTACACGACATGTACTCGGCAACCTTCAAGCGGAAGCCCAACGAGGGTGTCGGCCACGACCTACCTAAACACTCAAGTCTCTAGTACAGGTTTATCGCCTATTCGGGTTCCATCCGTGAGGAGATCCGGCCGGGGTTTCGCTCACAGCCCCAAACGATGTGTGCAGGGTTCCCGAGACACCAAACGGGCGCTCGGTACACTGGGCCACGGTGTATCTACCGCATCATAGCCCACCCCTAGGGTCAGTGCTAAGCACGGACTCCAACACATATCCTACAAACACCAGAAACTAGTTGCAACTCCTGGACAGAGAACAAGGGTGGTTAAGAAGCCGAGAGGGTCCATTGGTTTCGGGCCCAATGCGTGGTAGTAACTGTTTCATGGATCACAAACACAAAACTCAGTTCCTGAGGACGGCTTCAATGAGACAACCCACCATGTACTCCTACATGGCCTCTCACCACTACCTTTACCAAATCGTGTCCACACACTTAGCTCACACATAGTAGGACATGTTCACACACCTCCGATTCATCCCCGATGAATCGGACCTGACTCAACTCTAAGCAGTAGAGGGCATGACAAACAAGCATGAATGAGTAGGCACAACAGGGCTCAAACAACTCCTACTCATGCTAGTGGGTTTCATCTATTTACTGTGGCAATGACAGGTCATGCAAAGGATAAAGGGGTTCAGCTACCGCAGCAAGTAACAGATGAATCGTTGTTGTCCTAATGCAGTAAAAGAGAGCAGGAGCGAGAGAGTAGGATTGTAACAGAATGAACAAGGGGATTTTGCTTGCCTGGCACTTCAGAAGATAGCATTGAGTCTTCATCAGTGTCAACGATCACAACGTCGGAACATCGTCTACCGAGAGGGGACAAATACCGGCAACAGAGAAGGAAACACAATCAATGCAATGCACAATATGATGCATGCTCATGACATGGCAATATGAGTGTGTTGGCCTAATGCAACTACAACCAGATGGATTTGGGTCATATTGAACCAAAGGTTCAACCCAAAATTCAAATTATGAATTCAAATAGTGCCTTATCATGTTTTTGCACTAAACAGCAAGGTTAAGTTGTTTAAACATGCATGAAGCCAGTGCAGATGGATAGATTGGATTTTTCTGATCAATTTTTGTATATAACTTGTTTGATTTGGAGCTACGGTTGATTTTCTATGATTTTTAGAAGTTTATACTATTTTCTGGAATTTCCTGTACAAGAATAATTCCAATAATTGAATTAATGCATCAGCATAGCGTCAGGGTGACATCAGCAGGTCAAAGGTGCCAGCCCAGGTCAAACCTGATGGCTGGGACCCACATGTCAATGTAACAACTAACTAACAGAGTTAGTTAGCGTTAGGTTAGCACTAAACTAGGTTAATTAGAGCCTAGGCCCACTTGTTAGTGAGTCAACTAATTAACTAAGTTAATTAGTGCTAATTAAACTCACACCTAAACTAAATAGGGGCATGGCCCACGCGTCAGTGACCCTAGGGGGGGTCAAACCCCAGGTCAAACGAGTCAACCTCGCCGGACTTAGTCCACGGCTCGTCGCCGGCGACGCCAGAGACGGCGAAGGTGCTCGGATTTTGCCCACGGTCGATCAAATCGACCGCGGTTTAGTCCTGCAAGTAGCTGGGGCTCGCGCGCAGCTGTTAGAGAAAACGGGAGGAGCTAGGGTGGAGTGAGCTCACCGGAGTCAAGCTCGCGGCGGCGACCGGAGTACGACGAGCTCGGGTTCGGCATTAGGGGGTAGGGCAGAGCTAGCGGATGGGTGCGCTCGGCTCCTGGGAGAAAGCTGAAGGCGGTGATGCACTTGGACGCGTGTGGCAGCAGCTGTGGCCGCCGCGGCGACACGGCCGGAGGCGGAGTGCTCTCCGGCTCGAAGGGGGCGGCGGCTAACGGCACAAACGAGCAAGGGGGAGGAGGGGATCGAAGGAGAAGCTCACGAGGAGTGCAGCGGTGGTCTCGGGGAGCTCAGGGAAGCAACAGAGCGGGCGCACAGTTGTCGGCGATCTCGGTGGCCCGAGGTTGAAGAAGACGGTAGTGAGGGCGTTTGGGTGCGTCCAGCGTCGCTTGGCTTGATGAGGAGGTCGAGGACGAGGTAGCCGAGCTACTGGGCAGGCCGAGGGGTCGAAGGGGAGGCTCTGGGTGCGGCAACGGCGAGCGGTGGCGATGAGCTCCGCTCGGGCTGCGAGAGAGAGAGAGAGCAGAGGAGGAGGGAAAGTCCAGGGAGAGTGAGAGAGGGCCAGAGGGGTTACGTGGCGCCCTTAGCCAGCTCCAGGCGGTCGGCGGCAAGCAGGAGGTGGCGCACGGCGGTGCGTGTGCGTCGGGCACGCGCCCGTCCTCCTGGCAAAGGAGGAATACGACAGGGGAGGTGGCGGTGGTGGGCTGGGCTGGTCAGCTACAGTGCTGGGCCGGCTGGTGGGCTGCACAGGTGAGGCCAGGTAAAATTCTCTCTCTCTTTATTAGTTTCTGTTTTCTATTTTTTTCTTCCTCTGTTTGATTTAGTTTAGCAACTAAATCATTTTAATAAATTCTGTAGGTTATTATATGGCTTGCTAAAATATATACAAAGCCACTCACAAACTTCCAGAATTATTGGAGTCATATTTAATATATATTAAATATAAATCCAAAGCAAATAGTTATTGGATTAATTCAAATGGCCAAAATAAATATTTCTGTGACTCCAGAAATATTGGTTTGAATTTTACCTCTTACCAATATTTCTTTAGAATAACATGAACATTTTCTTGGACTCATTTGAGAAGATTTAAATGTTGGTTATGTTTAGAGGTTTTCTGAGGCTTTTGAAAATTCCTCAATTCAAGTTTCATTGAATTTAAACATGATGCTCACATGGAAGCTAGCATAGGTCAGACCACAATTAGAGATGTGACAGCATAGGAGGTGAGCTAGAGCACCACAAAGCTCTCTCCTCGCCGGCCACGAAAAACAGAGCAGTGAGAGTGCTCTGCTCGCGGGGTATATATAGGCAATTAATTGGTGCTGGTTTGTGGCTTGAACTGGGACTAAAGGGAAGCCTTTGGTCCCGGTTTAGGCCACCAACCGGGACCAATGGTGGTGGGCCAGGAGCAAGGCACATTGTTCTCGGTTCGTCCCACCAACCGGGACCAAAAGGTCCAGACAAACCGGGACCAATGGCCCACGTGGCCCGGCCGGCCCCCGGGGCTCACGAACCGGGTCCAATGCCCCCATTGGTCCCGGTTCTGGATTGAACCGGGACTAATGTGCTGACCAGGCCTGGACCATTGCCCCCTTTTCTACTAGTGCTCGTTGATCAATAGATAGTCATGGTTTCCTGACTATGGACATTGGATGTCATTGATAACGGGATCACATCATTAGGAGAATGATGTGATGGACAAGACCCAATCCTAAGCAAGCACAAAGATCGTGTAGTTCGTTTCCTAGAGCTTTTCCAAATGTCAAGTATCATTTCCTTAGACCATGAGATTGTGCAACTCCCGGATACCGTAGGAGTGCTTTGGGTGTGCCAAACGTCACAACGTAATTGGGTGACTATAAAGGTGCACTACGGGTATCTCCGAAAGTGTCTGTTGGGTTGACACGAATCGAGACTAGGATTTGTCACTCTGTATGACGGAGATGTATCTCTGGGCCCACTCGGTAATGCATCATCATAATGAGCTCAATGTGACCAAGTGTCTGGTCACGGGATCATGCATTATGGTACGAGTAAAGTGACTTGCCGGTAACGAGATTGAATGAGGTATTGGGATACAGACGATCGAGTCTCGGGCAAGTAACGTATCGATTGACAAAGGGAATTGTATACGGGATTGATTGAATCCTCGATATCGTGGTTCATCCGATGAGATCATCGAGGAGCATGTGGAAGCCAACATGGGTATCCAGATCCCGCTATTGGTTATTGACCGGAGAGGCGTCTGGGTCATGTCTGCATGTCTCCCGAACCCGTAGGGTCTACACACTTAAGGTTCGGTGATGCTAGGGTTGTAGAGATATGAGTATGCAGTAACCCGAAATTTGTTCGGAGTCCTGGATGAGATCCCGGACGTCCCGAGGAGTTCCAGAATGGTCCGGAGGTGAAGAATTATATATAGGAAGTGCTGTTTCGGCCATCGGGAAAGTTTCGGGGTTCACCGGGATTGTACCGGGACCACCGGAAGGGTCCCGGGGGTCCATCGGGTGGGGCCACCTATCCCGGAGGGCCCCGTTGGCTGAAGTGGGAGGGGAACCAGCCCCTGGTGGGCTGGTGCGCCCCCCTTGGGCCCCCCTGCGCCTAGGGTTGGAAACCCTAGGGGTGGGGGGCGCCTCCACTTTCCTTGGGGGGCAAGCCACCCCCTTGGCCGCCGCCCCCCCTTGGAGATCCCATCTCCTAGGGCTGGCGCCCCCCAGGGAGCCTATATAAAGAGGGGAGGAGGGAGGGCATATGCACCCCATGTCTCTGGCGCCTCCCTCTCCCCTGCAACACCTCTCCCTCTCGCAGAAGCTTGGCGAAGCCCTGCCGTGATTGTTGCTGCATCCACCACCACGCCGTCGTGCTGCTGGATCTTCATCAACCTCTCCTTCCCCCTTGCTGGATCAAGAAGGAGGAGACGTCTTCCCAACTGTACGTGTGTTGAACGCGTAGGTGCCGTCCATTCGGCGCTAGGATCTCCGGTGATTTGGATCACGACGAGTACGACTCCCTCAACCCCATTCTCTTGAACACTTCCGCACGCGATCTACAAGGGTATGTAGATGCACTCCCCTCTCTCGTTGCTACATGACTCCATAGATTGATCATGGTGAACGTACGAAATTTTTTATTTTATGCAACGTTCCCCAACAGTGGCATCATGAGCTAGGTCTATGCGTAGTTACTATGCACAAGTAGAAAACAAAGCAGTTGTGGGCGTAGATGTTGTCAATTTTCTTGCCACTACTAGTCTTATCTTGCTTCGGCGGCATCGTGGGATGAAGTGGCCCGGACCGACCTTACACGTACGCTTACGTGAGACAGGTTCCACCGACTGACATGCACTAGTTGCATAAGGTGGCTAGCGGGTGTCTATCTCTCCCACTTTAGTTGGAGCGGATTCGATGAAAAGGGTCCTTATGAAGGGTAAATAGAAATTGGCATATCACGTTGTGGTTTTACGTAGGTAAGAAACGTTCTTGCTAGAAACCTATAGAAGCCACGTAAAAACTTGCAACAACAATTAGAGGACGTTTAACTTGTTTTTGTAGCAAGTGATTTGTGATGTGATATGGCCAAAGGATGTGATGAATGATATAGGTGATGTATGAGATGATCATGTTCTTGTAATAGGAATCACGACTTGCATGTTGATGAGTATGACAACCGGCAGGAGCCATAGGAGTTGTCTTTATTTTTTGTATGACCTGCGTGTCATTGAAGAACGCCATGTAAATTACTTTACTCTATTGCTAAACGCGTTAGCCATAGAAGTAGAAGTAGTCGTTGGCGTGACAACTTCATGAAGACACGATGATGGAGATCATGGTGTCATGCCGGTGACGAAGATGATCATGGCGCCCCGAAGATGGAGATCAAAGGAGCAATATGATATTGGCCATATCATGTCACTATTTGATTGCATGTGATGTTTATCATGTTTTTACATCTTATTTGCTTAGAACGACGATAGCTTAAATAAGATAATCCCTCGAAATAATTTCAAGAAAAGTGTTCCCCCTAACTGTGCACCATTGCAAAGGTTCGTTGTTTCGAAGCACCACATGATGATCGGGTGTGATAGATCCTAACGTTCGAATACAACGGGTGTAAGCCAGATTTACACACGCAATACACTTAGGTTCACATGACTAGCCTAGCATGTACAAACATGGCCTCGGAACACGGAGGACCAAAAGGTCGAGCATGAGTCATATAGAAGATACGATCAACATGAAGATGTTCACTGATGATGACTAGTCCGTCTCACGTGATGATCGGACACGGCCTAGTTGACTCGGATCATGTTACACTTAGATGACTAGAGGGATGTCTGTCTAAGTGGAAGTTCATTGAATAATTTGATTAGATGAACTTAATTATCATGAACATAGTCTAAAAACCTTTGCAAAATGTCTTGTAGATCAAATGGCCAACGCTCAGGTCCACCTCATGGCCAACGCACATGGCCAATGCTCATGGCCAACGTTCCTAGAGAAAACCAAGCTGAAAGATGATGGCAGCAACTATACGGACTGGGTCCAGAACCTGAGGATCATCCTCATAGCTGCCAAGAAAGATTATGTCCTAGAAGCACCGCTAGGTGAAGCACCCATCCCGGAGAACCAAGACGTCATGAACGCTTGGTAGTCTCGTGCTGCTGATTACTCCCTCGTTCAGTGCGACATGCTTTACAGCTTGGAACCGGGGCTCCAAAAGTGTTTTGAGCAACACGGAGCATATGAGATGTTCGAAGAGCTAAAAATGGTTTTCCAAGCTCATGCCCGGGTCGAGAGATATGAAGTCTCCAAGAAGTTCTTCAGCTGTAAGATGGAGGAAAATAGTTCTGTCAGTTAGGACATACTCAAGATGTTTGGGTTGCACAACCGCTTGACTCAGCTGGGAATTAATCTCCCGGATGACGCGGTCATTGACATAATCCTTCAATCACTCCCACCGAGCTACAAGAGCTTTGTGATGAACTTCAATATGCAGGGGATGGAAAAGACCATTCCTGAGGTATATTCAATGCTGAAATCAGCAGAGGTAGAGATCAAAAAGGAACATCAAGTGTTGATGGTGAATAAAACCACTAAGTTCAAGAAAGGCAAGGGTAAGAAGAACTTCAAGAAGGACAGCAAGGGAGTTGCCGCGCCCGGTAAGCCAGTTGCCGGGAAGAAGTCAAACAATGGACCCAAGCCTGAGACTGAGTGCTTTTATTGCAAGGGAAGTGGTCACTGGAAGTGGAACTGCCCCAAGTACTTACCGGACAAGAAGGCTGGCAAAACCAAAGGTATATGTGATATACATGTAATTGATGTGTACCTTATAAGTGCTCGTAGTAGCTCCTGGGTATTTGATACCGGTGCGGTTGCTCATATTTGTAACTCAAAGCAGGAGCTGCGGAATAAGCGGAGACTGGCGAAGGACGAGGTGACGATGCGCGTCGGGAATGGTTCCAAGGTTGATGTGATCGCCATCGGCACGCTACCTCTAAATTTACCTACGGGATTAGTTTTAAACCTCAATAATTGTTATTTAGTGTCAGCTTTAAGCATGAACATTGTATCAGGATCTCGTTTAATTCGAGATGGGTACTCATTTAAATCCGAGAATAATGGTTGTTCTATTTATATGAGAGATATGTTTTATGGTCATGCCCCGCTGGTGAATGGTTTATTCTTAATGAATCTCGAGCGTGGTGTTACACATATTCATAGTGTGAATACCAAAAGATGTAAAGTTGATAAGGATAGTCCCACATACTTGTGGCACTGCTGCCTTGGTCACATTGGTGTCAAGCGCATGAAGAAGCTCCATGCTGATGGACTTTTAGAGTCTCTCGATTATGAATCATTTGACACATGCGAACCATGCCTCATGGGCAAAATGACCAAGACTCCGTTCTCCGGAACAATGGAGCGAGCAACCAACTTATTGGAAATCATACATACTGATGTGTGTGGTCCAATGAGCGTTGAGGCTCGCGGAGGATATCGTTATGTTCTCACTCTCACTGATGACTTGAGTAGATATGGGTATGTCTACTTGATGAAACACAAGTCTGAGACCTTTGAAAAGTTCAAGGAAATTCAGAATGAGGTAGAGAATCAACGTAACCGAAAGATAAAGTTCTTACGATCAGATCGTGGGGGAGAATATTTAAGTCACGAATTTGGTATGCACTTAAGGAAATGTGGAATCGTTTCACAACTCACGCCGCCTGGAACACCTCAGCGTAACGGTGTGTCCGAACGTCATAATCGCACTCTATTGGATATGGTGCGATCTATGATGTCACTTACCGATTTACCGCTATCATTTTGGGGATACGCACTAGAGACAGTTACATTCACTTTAAATAGGGCACCGTCTCAATCCGTTGAGACAACACCGTATGAATTATGGTTTGGGAAGAAACCTAAGCTATTGTTTCTGAAAGTTTGGGGATGCGATGCTTATGTCAAGAAACTTCAACCTGAAAAGCTCAAACCCAAGTCGGAAAAATGCGTCTTCATAGGATACCCTTAGGAAACCATTGGGTATACCTTCTACTTAAGATCCAAGGGCAAGATCTTTGTTGCCAAGAACGGGTCCTTTCTGGAGAAAGAGTTTCTCTCGAAAGAATTAAGTGGGAGGAAAGTGGAACTTGATGAAGTACTACCTCTTGAACCAGTAAGTAGCACAGCTCGGGAAGATGTTCCTGTGGTGCCTGCACCAACTAGAGAGGAAACTAATGATGATGGTCAAGGTACTTCAGATCAAGTTACTACTGAACTTCATAGGTCCACAAGGACACGTTCCACACCAGATTGGTATGGCAACCCTGTCCTGGAAATCATGTTGTTATACAACGGTGAACCTTCGAACTATGAAGAAGCAATGGCGGGCCCAGATTCCAACAAATGGCTTGAAGCCATGCAATCCGAGATAGGATCCATGTATGAAAACAAAGTATGGACTTTGACAGACTTGCCTGATGATCAGCGACCGATAGAAAACAAATGGATCTTTAAGAAGAAGACGGACGCGAATGGTAGTGTTACCATATATAAAGCTCGACTTGTCGCTAAGGGTTATTGACAAGTTCAAGGATTGACTATGATGAGACATTCTCTCCCTTAGCAAAGCTGAAGTCCGTCCGAATCATGTTAGCAATTGCCGCATACTATGATTATGAGATATGGCAAATGGACGTCAAAACGGCATTCCTTAACGGTCACCTTAAGGAAGAATTGTATATGATGCAGCCGGAAGGTTTTGTCGACCCTAAGAATGCTAACAAGGTATGCAAGCTCCAGCGCTCCATCTATGGGCTGGTGCAAGCATCTCGGAGTTGGAAAATTCGCTTTAATGAGATGATCAAAGCGTTTGGGTTTATGCATAATTATGGAGAAGCCTGTGTTTACAAGAAAGTGAGTGGGAGCTCTGTAGAATTTCTCATATTATATGTGGATGACATACTTCTGATGCGAAATGATATAGAACTTTTGGACAGCATTAAGGCCTACTTGAATAAGTGTTTTTCAATGAAGGACCTTGGAGAAGCTGCTTAGATATTAGGCATCAAGATCTATAGAGATAGATCGAGACGCCTCATAGGTCTTTCACAAAGCACATACCTTGATAAGATATTGAGGAAGTTAAATATGGATCAGTCCAAGAAGGGGTTCTTTCCTGTGTTGCAAGGTGTGAAATTGAGCTCGGCTCAATGCCCGACCACAGCAGAAGATAGAGAAAAGATGAGTGTCGTCCCCTATGCCTCAGCCATAGGGTCTATCATGTATGCCATGACATGTACCAGACATGATATAAACCTTGCCGTAAGTTTGGTAGGAAGGTACCAAAGTAATCCCGGCATGGAACACTGGACAGCGGTCAAGAACATCCTTAAGTACCTGAAAAGGACTAAGGATATGTTTCTCGTATATGGAGGTGACAAAGAGATCATCGTAAAGGGTTACGTCGACGCTAGCTTAGACACAGATATGGATGACTCTAATTCACAAACCGGATACGTGTATATTTTGAATGGTGGAGCAGTAAGCTGGTGCAGTTGCAAGCAGAGCGTTGTGGCAGGATCTACATGTGAAGCGGAGTGCATGGCAGCCTCGGAGGCAGTGCATGAAGCTATCTGGGTCATACCCAATGCGTCGGGGCCGATCACACTCTTCTGTGACAACACTGGAGCTATTGCACTTGCCAAGGAGCCCAGGTTTCACAAGAAGACCAGGCACATCAAGCATCGCTTCAACTCCATCCGTGAAAATGTTCAAGATGGAGACATAGATATTTGTAAAGTACATACATATCTGAATGTAGCAGATCCGTTGACTAAACCTCTCCCTAGAGCAAAACATGATCAACACCAGTACGCAATGGGTGTTCGATACATCACAATGTAACTAGATTATTGACTCAAGTGCAAGTGGGAGACTGTTGGAAATATGCTCTAGAGGCAATAATAAAATGGTTATTATTATATTTCTTTGTTCATGATAATTGTCTATTGTTCATGCTATAATTGTATTATCCGGAAATTGTAATACATGTGTGAATACATAGACCACAACAAGTCCCTAGTGAGCCTCTAGTTAACTAGCTCGTTGATTAACAGATAGTCATGGTTTCTTGACTATGGACATTGGATTTCATTGATAACGGGATCACATCACTAGGAGAATGATGTGATGGACAAGACCCAATCCTAAGCATTGCACAAAGATCGTGTAGTTCGTTTTGCTAGAGATTTTCCAAATATCAAGTATCATTTCCTTAGACCATGAGATTGTGCAACTCCCGGATACCGTAGGAGTGCTTTGGGTGTGCCAAACGTCACAACGTAACTGGGTGACTATAAAGGTGCACTACGGGTATCTCCGAAATTGTCTGTTGGGTTGACACGAATCAAGACTGGGATTTGTCACTCCGTATGACGGAGAGGTATCTCTGGGCCCACTCGGTAATGCATCATTATAATGAGCTCAATGTGACCAAGTGTCTGGTCACGGGATCATGCATTACAGTACGAGTAAAGTGACTTGCCGGTAATGAGATTGAACGAGGTATTGCGATACCGACGATAGAGTCTCGGGCAAGTAACGTACCGATTGACAAAGGGAATTGTATACGGGATTGATTGAATCCTCGACATTGTGGTTCATCCGATGAGATCATCGAGGAGAATGTGGGAGCCAACATGGGTATCCAGATCCCGCTGTTGGTTATTGACCGGAGAGGCGTCTTGGTCATGTCTACATGTCTCCCGAACCCGTAGGGTTTACACACTTAAGGTTCGGTGACGCTAGGGTTGTAGAGATATGAGTATGCAGTAACCCGAAAGTTGTTCGGAGTCCCGGATGAGATCCCGGACGTCACGAGGAGTTTCGGAATGGTCCGGAGGTGAAGAATTATATATAGGAAGTGTTGTTTCCACTAGTAGAAAAGGGGGCATTGGTCCAGGCCGGTCCAGCACATTAGTCCCGGTTCAATCCAGAACCGGGACCAATGGGGGCATTGGACCCGGTTCGTTAGCCCCGTGGGCCGGC
Organism: Triticum aestivum; assembly: GCF_018294505.1. Taxonomy (NCBI): domain Eukaryota; kingdom Viridiplantae; phylum Streptophyta; class Magnoliopsida; order Poales; family Poaceae; genus Triticum; species Triticum aestivum. The sequence goes on along the minus strand of NC_057810.1, from coordinate 703,007,664 downwards.
CGGGCCATGTGGGCCATTGGTCCCGGTTCGTCTGGAACTTTTGGTCCCGGTTGGTTGGACGAACCGGGACCAATGTGCCTTGCTCCTGGCCCACCACCATTTGTCCCGGTTGGTGGCCTAAACCGGGACCAAAGGCTTCCCTTTAGTCCCGGTTCAAGCCATGAACCGAGACCAATTAATTGCCTATATATACCCAGTGAGCAGAGCACTCTCACTACTCTGTTTTTCGTGGTCGGCGAGGAGAGAGCTTTGTGGTGCTCTAGCTCACCTCCTATGCACACGAGGTGTTCGATGGAATGCCCGAGCCACACTACTTAAGCTTTCTCCTCTCCAAGCTCCACCTCCAAGCTCCTTTTTTCTCAATATTTGTCTAGGTTTAGCGGTCTGTCACGTCCCGTCCCCGTCTTCACCGCCGTCGATCGCCCGCGCCGATCTCGTCGCCGGCACCACCGTGGTGAGCCTCTTGTTCTTATCTTCTTTCTGAAAGGAAAAAAACTCTTACTTGTATGTTTATATAGATACTTGTATAATTTTCTTACTTTTATTATTGCATCTTATATAGTGCGATGGTTTTGGTATCCGCCCCCGTCGGCCCTCGTCCTGTCTATGATTCAGATGTGGTATATATTATCTTTTCATAACTATTGGTTCATTTATTGTTTATGACAATTATGCCGACCAACGTGACATAGATTTTATTTATCTAGGAGGTTGTTGAACCGGAAATTCCAACCGACCCTATTGTCGAGAGGTTAAATTTAGTTGAAGAAGAAAACAATTTGTTGAAGGAAAAAATTAGAAAAATTGAGGAGGAGAAGATGATATTGGAGTTGCATGTTGCGGATGTCGTCGATGATCACAAGATCAAGATGGATGCAATGCGCTTGAAGATTAGAAAGATTAGAAAATATGCCATTCATACCGAGGCTTGGTATCATTATGCCGTTGGATCAGTTGTTACATTGGTTGCGATTATGATCGCATTTGTTTTCGCATTGAAATGTTTTACATAGTTTCAGTGTATGGTTTAATTAATTTAGATGCTCTGCAGAGCTTTATGTTGTTAGATGAGAACTATGTATGTACTTTGGTTTTAATGTGATGATGAACTTCTATTAATTTGGTCACTTAATTATCTATTCATGATGTTCTGTAATGATTTTTGACACACTTAATTATATATAATGCACGCAGATGAACCGGCAATGGATGTATGGTTCAAGACACACCTCCGAGTACATTAAGGGCGTGCATGATTTTCTCGAAGTGGCTGAGGCAAACAAGCAGAATGGTTTTATGTGTTGTCCATGCCCTATATGTGGGAATACGAAGTCTTACTCTGACCGGAAAATCCTCCACACCCACCTGCTTTACAAGGGTTTCATGCCACACTATAATGTTTGGACGAGGCACGGAGAAATAGGGGTTATGATGGAAGACGGCGAAGAAGAAGAGTACGATGACAACTATGTGCCCCCTGAATACGGTGATGCTACTGAAGATCAAGAGGAACCAGACGATGTGCACGATGATGCTGCAACGGGCGAAGCTGCTGAAGATCAAGAGGAACCAGACGATGTGCCCGATGATGATGATCTCCGCCGGGTCATTGTCGATGCAAGGACGCAATGCGAAAGTCAAAAGGAGAAGCTGAAGTTCGATCGCATGTTAGAGGACCACAAAAAAGGGTTGTACCCCAATTGCGAAGATGGCAACACAAAGCTCGGTACCGTACTGGAATTGCTGCAGTGGAAGGCAGAGAATGCTGTGCCTGACAAAGGATTTGAGAAGCTACTGAAAATATTGAAGAAGAAGCTTCCAAAGGATAACGAATTGCCCGACAGTACATACGCAGCAAAGAAGGTCGTATGCCCTCTAGGATTGGAGGTGCAGAAGATACATGCATGCCCTAATGACTGCATCCTCTTCCGCGGTGCGTACAAGGATCTGAACGCATGCCCGGTATGCGGTGCATTACGGTATAAGATCAGACGAGATGACCCTGGTGATGTTGACGGCGAGCCCCCCAGGAAGAGGGTTCCTGCGAAGGTGATGTGGTATGCTCCTATAATACCACGGTTGAAACGTCTGTTCAGAAATGGAGAGCATGCCAAGTTGATGCGATGGCACAGTGAGGACCGTAAGAAAGACGGGAAGTTGAGAGCACCCGCTGACGGGTCGCAGTGGAGAAAAATCGAGAGAAAGTACTGGGATGAGTTTGCAAGTGAGCCAAGGAACGTATGGTTTGCTTTAAGCGCGGATGGCATTAATCCTTTCGGGGAGCAGAGCAGCAATCACACACCTGGCCCGTGACTCTATGTATGTATAACCTTCCTCCTTGGATGTGCATGAAGCGGAAGTTCATTATGATGCCAGTTCTCATCCAAGGCCCTAAGCAACCCGGCAACGACATTGATGTGTACCTAAGGCCATTAGTTGAAGAACTTTTACAGCTGTGGAATGGAAACGGTGTACGTACGTGGGATGAGCACAAACAGGAGGAATTTAACCTAAAGGCGTTGTTGTTCGTGACCATCAACGATTGGCCCGCTCTCAGTAACCTTTCAGGACAGACAAACAAGGGATACCACGCATGCACGCACTGTTTACTTGACACCGATAGTATATACCTGGCAAGCTGCAGGAAGAATGTGTACCTGGGCCATCGTCGATTTCTTCCGACCAACCATCAATGTCGAAAGAAAGGCAAGCATTTCAAAGGCGAGGCAGATCACCGGAAGAAGCCCGCCATGCGTACCGGTGATCACGTACTTGCTATGGTCAATGATTTACACGTAATCTTTGGAAAGGGTCCCGGCGCACTAGCTGTTCCGAGTGACGCTGGGGGACACGCACCCATGTGGAAGAAGAAATCTATATTTTGGGACCTACCCTACTGGAAAGACCTAGAGGTCCGCTCTTCGATCGACGTGATGCACGTGACGAAGAACCTTTGCGTGAATCTGCTAGGCTTCTTGGGCGTGTATGGGAAGACAAAAGATACAGCTGAGGCACGGGAGGACCTACAACGTTTGCACGAAAAAGACGGCATGCCTCCAAAGCAGTATGAAGGTCCTGCCAGCTATGCTCTTACCAAAGAAGAGAAGGAAATCTTCTTTGAATGCCTGCTTAGTATGAAGGTCCCGACTGGCTTCTCGTCTAATATAAAAGGAATAATAAATATGGCAGACAAAAAGTTTCAGAACCTAAAGTCTCATGACTGCCACGTGATTATGACGCAACTGCTTCCGGTTGCATTGAGGGGGCTTCTACCGGAAAACGTCCGATTAGCCATTGTGAAGCTATGTGCATTCCTCAATGCAATCTCTCAGAAGGTGATCGATCCAGAAATCATACCAAGGCTAAGGAGTGATGTGGTGCAATGTCTTGTCAGTTTCGAGCTGGTGTTCCCACCATCCTTCTTCAATATCATGACGCACGTCCTAGTTCATCTAGTTGACGAGATTGTCATTCTGGGCCCCGTATTTCTACACAATATGTACCCCTTTGAGAGGTTCATGGGAGTCCTAAAGAAATATGTCCGTAACCGCGCTAGGCCAGAAGGAAGCATCTCCATGGGCCATCAAACAGAGGATGTCATCGGGTTTTGTGTTGACTTCATTCCTGGCCTTAAGAAGATAGGTCTCCCTAAATCGCGGTATGAGGGGAGACTGACTGGAAAAGGCACGCTTGGAAGGGACTCAATAATATGCAGGGACGGATATTCTTGGTCTCAAGCACACTACACAGTTCTACAGAACTCTACCTTGGTGACCCCGTATGTCGATGAACACAAGAACAGTCTGCGCTCCAAACACCCGGAGCAGTGCGACGACTGGATTACATGTGAACACATCAGGACTTTTAGCAGTTGGTTGGAAGCACGTATCAGAGGTGACAACACTGTTTGTGATGAGCTGTACTTGTTGTCCAGGGGACCATCTTTGACTGTATTGATTTGGAAAGGATACGAGATAAATGGGAATACATTTTACACGATTGACCAAGATCAAAAGAGCACCAACCAAAACAGCGGTGTCCGCTTTGATGCAACAACCGAGAGGGGAAAGGACACATATTATGGTTACATAGTGGACATATGGGAACTTGACTACGGAGTAGATTTTAAGGTCCCTTTGTTTAAGTGCAAATGGGTCAATCTGTCAGGAGGCGGGGTACAGGTAGACCCACAGTACGGAATGACAACAGTGGATCTGAAAAATCTTGGGTACACTGACGAACCGTTCGTCCTAGCCAATGATGTGGCACAGGTTATCTATGTGAAGGACATGTCTACCAGACCGAGAAAGAGAAAAGATAAGGAAGCGAATACATCATACGATGAGCCAAAGCGCCACATAGTTCTTTCAGGAAAAAGGGACATCGTGGGAGTGGAGGACAAGACAGACATGTCTGAAGATTATGAAAAGTTTCATGAAATTCCTCCCTTCAAAGTCAAGGCTGACCCCAGCATCCTGATAAACGATGAAGATTATCCATGGTTACGGCGCAATAAGCAAATGACACAAGCGAAGAAAAAGTGAAGACTTTCTCCCGCAACTATTATGATGATACCATGCCAACTTTGTAACTGACGAGTATGATACCATTGTCCGTTTTGTACATGCACATGCTATGTGGGTCAATTTATGATACCATGCCAACTTTCAACTTTTTCATAGTTCATTTGAAATGCTTTAATGTCTTATGGTTCGGCCCTCGTAATAATTAAAAATAGCAACAATAAGTATTTTGTTGTAAGTAGAAACAAAATAAAATAAATAAAGCAAGAAAGAAAACAAAAAAACAAAAAAAGTGTTTTCAAATTTGAAAACTAATGGCACTAACAGAAAGTTTATAATTTTCCTAAAACTAAAAGCAAAAACAATTAAAAAATAAAGCAAAAAACAAAAGAAAATAAATAATGCAGAAAACAAAAGAAAAAAACAACAATAAGTATTTTGTTGTAAGTAGAAACAAAATAAAATAAATAAAGCAAGAAAGAAAACAAAAAAACAAAAAAGTGTTTTCAAATTTGAAAACTAATGGCACTAACAGAAAGTTTATAATTTTCCTAAAACTAAAAGCAAAAACAATTAAAAAATAAAGCAAAAAACAAAAGAAAATAAATAATGCAGAAAACAAAAGAAAAAACAACAATAAGTATTTTGTTGTAAGTAGAAACAAAATAAAATAAATAAAGCAAGAAAGAAAACAAAAAAACAAAAAAAGTGTTTTCAAATTTGAAAACTAATGGCACTAACAGAAAGTTTATAATTTTCCTAAACTAAAAGCAAAAACAATTAAAAAATAAAGCAAAAAACAAAAGAAAATAAATAATGCAGAAAACAAAAGAAAAAAACTAGAAAAAAATAAATATAGCAACAATAAGTAAAGAAAACAAAAAAACAAAAAAAATGCCTCCTACTGGGCCCCCACGGCCTGAATACGACTAGAAACCCTACTATGGGCCAGGATTCAGGCCCGCAGTAGGCCCAGAAGGCCCATCAGGCAAAGCAATAGCAAGTAGGCCCGAAAGCCTGCGGTGGAGAGGAGCTCGAGAGGGGTGCGGCAGTGGGGCTTATAAACCACTGTGTGCCCCTCTCGACTAGCGAGGTGGGACTAAACTTTGGCCCCGAGGCGGGCAGCACAGAGGCCTTTGGTCCCGGTTGGTGGCACCAACCGGGACTAAAGGGTGGGCATTAGTCCCGGTTGGTGCCACCAACCGGGACCAAAGGCCGCCGGTTCCCGCCCTTTGGGCTGCCGAAAAAGAGGCCTTTGGTCCCGGTTGGTGGCACCAACCGGGACTAAAGGGGGCATTAGTCCCGGTTGGAGTCACGAACCGGGACCAATGCCCTTTGTATATATACAGCACTTGGCAGTTTTCGCCAAAATCCATCTGTTTCTTCTCGCCCCGACGCCTCTGCTCCTCGTCACCGTCGTCGCCGAGCCCTGCCCCGACGCCGTCAGGCTGGTCCACCTCGCCGTCGTCGCCGCCGAGCCACTGCCCCGACACCGTCGCCGCGCCCGCCGCCCCTGCAGGCCCCGACCCCATCACCGTCGCCGCGCGCGCCGCCCCTGCCCCGACCCCGTCGCCGTCGCCGTCGCCGCGCGCGCCGCCCTTGCCCCGACCCCGTCGTCGTCGCCGCGCGCGCCACCCGTTCCCCGACCCCGTCGCCGTCGCCGCGCGCGCCGCCCCTTCCCCAACCCCATCGCCGTCGCCCTGACCACACGCCGCCGCCTTCGGTCCGGCCGCCGGCGCCCTTTCCTCTTATTTTTTTTGCATTTTATGTATATGTTCTCTGTGTATATATATGTATATGTTCTCTGTGTATATATATTCATATATGCAAAGGTTAGATTTTAGAAAAACTTTATATATGCAAATTATATGCAAATTTATACATATATGTAAGTATATATGTATGTATAGATGTATGTATGTGGATACATGAGGGGGGTCGATATACCCCCTCTCCGATAGCATTTTTGTTTATTTTAGGTTAGTGTATATATATGTTGATGTATATATGCAAAAGATAGATTATTAGAAAAAAATACTATTTTTCTGTTGATGATATGATGATGTTTTTTTTCATATATGCATTTTTTCATATATGTATTATTTTTTAAGTTGTTAGTAGATATCGATTTTAGGTTAGTGCATTTTAGGTTAGTGAGGAGAAATTTAAAGTAAAATAAGGAAAAGGAAGAAAAGAGGAAGAAGGAAGAAGGAAGAAAGAAGAAGAAAAAGAATGAGAGGAAAAGGAAAATAAGAAGATGAAGAAGAGGAGAGGAAGAAGAGGAGAAATAAATAAGAAGAGGAAAAAAGAAGAAAAAGAAGAGGAGAAGAAGAAAGGAATAGAGGAGAAGAAGAAAAATAGAAAAAATTCTATTTTTTCTTCTTCTCCTCTATTCCTTTCTTCTTCTCCTCTTTTTTTCTTCTTCTTCCTTCTTCCTTCTTCCTCTTTTCTTCCTTTTCCTTAATTATTTTCCTTTCTCGTCGTTGTCGCGTCGTTGTCAATATAACCCCCTCGAGATAACTTCGACATGAGGGGCGGTTGATATAAATACCCCCCCCCCTCGGCCCTCTCGCTCGACCAAAACTCTCGAGGACACCCAAACCCTAGAGAGAAAACGATGTTGGTCTCCTACCCCTCCCGCCGCGCCCCTACCCGACAAATTAACTCTCTCGAAGCGTTGTTGTGTCGAGGCGACCCCAAACCCTAGAGAAGCAGCGTCGAGGCCACTAACATGATTCCTTATTGTGATTAGCTAGCTAGTTCTACGTTTGCCACTAGTTCCATCTGTACCATATATAAACATGTTGTAAATATTTGCAGAAACTATGGAGCACTGCCGAGACGAAGAAACAGAAGCGATATTGAGGGACATAATCTCAAATGGAAGGGATGAAGTTGCGTCATTTCTCCTCGACACCGTTGTTGGTCAGCTAGAAGAACGGGGTGAAGAAGAGGGCTATGTTCATGATGGCTTCGGCCCATTAATGCCGGTACAAGAACAGGACTATGTTCATGATGGCTCCGGTGACACAATGGAGGAACAAGAAGGAGACCGTGCTGACTGCTCCGGTGACCGAACCGAGCCCGGCCAGGTATATATATATTAGTTAAGCCCGTGCTGACTAGTTAATTGATGCTTCCATTGTTTTGGTATATGTACACATATTAATTACTCTCGTCTTTCTTCCTTATAATTTCTAGCCCTCCGGATCGAGCACAACTTCGGTAAGGAGACGAGGCCCGAAGAAAAAGTTGAGCTCGGATGAAAAGTTTGAGATCATAGAAATCGCGCCCGACGGCGAACCGATTGAACCCATCCGGACAAGGAAGGCATTTTCTTCTCAGTGCGGGGTTCTTGTTAGGGAGAAGATCCCGATCAGCATCCAGCAATGGTATAAGCCTAAGGAGGAAGACCCTGAGGTGTCTTATGTCAATGATATGCAGAAAGAATATCTTTGGACTGAGCTGAAGGCAAATTTCACCCTACCGCCAGAGGAGGATCCGGAGAAGCCAGTTAAAGAGGAATTAATCAAGTCTTGTGCTCTTAAGAAGATGGCAACCCTAATGAGGAGGTGGAGGAAAGAGCTGAACCAGTTTGTCAAAAATAAAAAGACACCAGAATTCATCGGCAAATATGAGAAGATCAAAGATCACTGGCCCGCATTTGTGGCCCACAAGACATCGGAAAAGAGTAAGAAGATGTCGGAGACAAACAAGAAAAATGCTGCGAAGAAGACGCTTCACCATCGCACGGGTTCAGGTGGCTACCTGCAAGCCCGGCCTAAGTGGTCCAAGGCTGAGAATGATCTGCTTGAAAAAGGGATCGAACCAGAGACAATGAGATGGCCAGACCGTTGCCGGACTTGGTTCTTCGGGTCTGGCGGAACCTTGGACCCTGTAACAGGGTTTTGCCAGTGGACGGACGAGCAACTGGAAATACCAGTCAAGAACCTTCGACACTATATCGATGCAGCGCAGCGAGGGACGTTCCTTCCAAACAGGGAGAAGGACGAGCTCACAATGGCCCTTGGGAATCCTGAGCACCCTGGACGGACACGAGGCACGCCAGGCTCCATTCCGTGGAAGGTTGGTTTTCCGGACGCAGGGGGTTACAAAACCCACGAGAGGAGGAAGAAACTGGAGCAGGACCAACTGCAGGCGCTGCACGAAAGGGTAATGGGGCTAGAGGATCGAGAAGAGGAACGAGAAGCAGCAGATCGCAGCAAACGACCTGCCGAAGCTTCCCCTGAAGCTACCCCGCCATCTCAGCCGAGAAGCAGCGTGGCTTCCACCAAGCTGCTTCAGCCGGAGCATGTCTTGACGGCTCCTACCAGCTATCCCGTGGATGGTATCACAGAGTCTCAAAATTGCCACATGATGGCGCGATGGATGACTTTGAAGGTCAAGGCGGCTGTTGGCCAAGTTTATCCTAGTGGACCCGGCACAACTTATCACTGCCAGCCGATTCCAAAAGGATATGCTAAGGTGATGGTGGATGAAATAACGGAGGGATTTGAGGACCTCGTGCTTGACCACCCTACCGGTGAAGGGGAGACTAGGCTGGGTTCTGCTCTGAAGACTCCATGCCTATGGAAGAAGGAGCTCATCAACCTTTTGAACTGGACGCCTCCGCCTCCTCCTCCTGCTCCGGCGAGTCAGGGCACTCCGCCTCCTCCACCGCCTCCTCCTCCGGCGAGTGACGATCAGGGCACGCGTGGCGGCACTCCGCCTCCTTCTCCGGCGCATGGCGGCACTCCGCCTCCTTCTCCGCCTGCGCCGGCGCTCCCGAGCAGCCAGCAGCATCCTCCTTCTCCGCCTCGCCAGCAAGGGCGGAAGAGACCCGCCGCCGCCCCGGCTGCTCCGGCGCGTCGTACTCCTTCTCCTCCGCCTCGTAAGCAAGCACGAAAGAAGACAGACGCCGCAGCCGCTCCGTCTGCTCCGGCGTCTAGCAGCACAACCAGAGGCGGGAGGCAATACAAATACGGTCCATCATCTCTCAAGCCTCTAGAGAAGTTACCGTACGAGAGGTCCGAGGAGGAAAACGATACGATTGTGCGGACCCACGTGAAGGAGTTCTTTGAAGGGGTGAAAGCAAAGAGACATCCACCTCCGGAGGAGAAGGTAGATCCGGTGAAAGCAAAGCGCACTATCGATGCCCTGAGGAAACCACCAAAGTCTCCGCCGAGAACCAACTATGAGCGCATTACTGAACAGACATATCTCCAAGCCCAGCGGTCGGGAACTACTGTCAGTGCTAAAAGGTCAAAAGAACGAGCAAAGGGGAAAAAATTGCCCAGCTCGGCGAACAAGCACAGCAATCGTGCCCCCCGCTCAATGTGTCTAATGCTCCGGGGACGGTGGCCGGTTATGGCAATCTTGACGATTACCTGCCTGACGATGCACTTCCTGATTTCTTGGAGGTGGACGGACACAGATACGAGTACGGGAAGCCTCTCGTCAAAGATGAAAAATCTCTGACAACAATGATGCGAAGATTCCATAATTGGTACATGGAAACCTGCAGAGAGTCTGAGGGTAAGAATGCTTTGTATCTGCATATTAAAGAGGAGCACGATCTCGTTGCAAATGATCTGTTGACTGTTCCATTTGAGGAGTTCTTCGAGTTCTTCAATCAAAAGGCCCTTGATAAATTAATGGTCTTTTGCTACTGCCTGTAAGTACTATTTCTGTCATTAAGTCTCTATATATAGCTCGGCTCTTTCATTGCATGTATTTATAATTAATTATCCTCAATATATTATGCAGATTTGAAGATCGTCGAGTGCAAAAAACAAGAAATTTATGATATTGGGTTCATTAACACAAATATCATAGATGTATTTCTGGTTGAAAAGAACGTCAAAGAGGCCGAGGACAACTTGCTACAATCATTGATCAAAAATCAAAACAAAGATACCATACTCTTTCCTTACAACGGCCCATGAGTGTTACTGTCGTGTGCATATTCAGTTTCCCTTATTACTCAAGCGAGCTTATAGTAATGTAATTGATGAGTTATGCATGCGTGCGCAGGTACCACTATATTCTTCTGGAGATTAAGCTTGAGCGTGGACTAGTAACCGTCTTAGACTCGAGACGGAAAGATCCCAAATCCTATGCGGACATCACTAAAATGCTCAGCAAGTAAGTTCAATCGATCATTATCGCACCATATCGGCAACTTTTTGTTCATTTCCTGATATCTCAAGTAATAATAATAATTTTCTTTGTCTTGCAGGGTTTGGAAATAGTTCACCGCAGAAGCTCCGGGACTGCCGAAGGAGCTGACATATAAATGGCCGAAAGTAAGTACTACTGGCTAGCTAGTTGCGCACATCTCCCGTTGATTCTATAGCTATACTTTCATCAATGCCATTTATAATGCTTCATTATCAGTTTGATTGACCTCTATTTCTCGTAAAGTGCTTGTGGCAGGAGGAAGGGAATGATTTCTGTGGATACTACGTGTGCGAGTTCATCCACACCGCGACTTTGAAAAACAAGCGGGGCTACTCTCAAAGACAATATGAAGTGCGTAAGCAATAATATTCACAATTTCATTTTATTACACCATCATTTCTGTTGATTTCATTCATATATATGTATTAATTAACCCCCTTCTTCAAATTAGACGTGGCAGATGCGGAATGAACTCCTAGAACCAGATCGCATGAAAGCAATTCAAGAGGAATTGGCGGGATTCTTTCTTGACCACGTCATCAATAAAGCCGGAGAATACCATGTGGAAATTGATTTCAAATGCTAGGGGTTTGTAATTAAGAGATCTTATACATATTGTACATGTATGTAGCCAGTAGCGTCGGATACATGATACGAAAACTTGTTGTTCGACCAATCTCTCGGAGAAGGAGAGGTCGATCGATCACTTCTCTCGGTATGCATGAAGAACTTCTGTACTGAATGGTTCTCTCGATCACTTATGTATATATAGTACGTAGCGTCGACCAAGCACGGACATAAGAGAGGACACTTCTCCCTATTAATTAGCTAGCTAATACAATATATGAAACACCTAAATTAACCCCCCAAAACCCCCAACCTCCCCTCCTTTCAGAAAAAAAACAAAAACCCCAGCCACTGGAATGCTGACGCCTGGATGCCTTTTGGTCCCGGTTGGAGCCACCAACCGGGATCAAAGGCCCCCTCACTGGGCTCGGCGCACAGGGCCACGTGGAGGCACATTGGTCCCGGTTGTGGATTGAACCGGGACTAATGGGTGGAGGTATTAGTAACGGCCCATTAGTCCCGGTTCATGAACCGGGACTAAAGGCCCTTACGAACCGGGACTATTAGGTGTTTTTCTACTAGTGTTCGGCCATCGGGAAAGTTTCGGGGTTCACCGGTATTGTAGCGGGACCATCGGAAGGGTCCCGGGGGTCCATCGGGTGGGGCCACCTATCCCGGAGGGCCCCGTGGGCTAAAGTGGGAGGGGAACCAGCCCCTGGTGGGCTGGTGCACCCCCCCTTGGGCCCCCCTGCGCCTAGGGTTGGAAACCCTAGGGGTGGGGGCGCCTCCACTTGCCTTGGGGGGGCAAGCCACCCCCTTGGCCGCCCCCCCCCCCCCTTGGAGATCCCATCTCCTAGGGCCGGCGCCCCTCCAGGGGGGCTATATAAAGAGGGGGGAGGAAGGGCAGCCGCACCCCAAGTCTCTGGCGCCTCCCTCTCCCCTGCAACACCTCCCCCTCTCGCAGAAGCTTGGCGAAGCCCTGCCGTGATCGCTGCTGCATCCACCACCACGCCGGCGTGCTGCTGGATCTTCATCAACCTCTCCTTCCCCCTTGCTGGATCAAGAAGGAGGAGATGTCTTCCCAACCGTATGTGTGTTGAACGCGGAGGTGTTGTCTGTTCGGCGCTAGGATCTCCGGTGATTTGGATCACGACGAGTACGACTCCCTCAACCCCGTTCTCTTGAACGCTTCCGCACACGATCTACAAGGGTATGTAGATGCACTCCCCTCTCTCGTTGCTAGATGACTCCATAGATTTATCATGGTGAACGTAGGAAATTTTTTATTTTATGCAACGTTCCCCAACAACGACATGTCTATTAAAGTGCTTGGCATGCCATAAATCACAAACATGTTGTCGATGGAAACATGATGGCATGATATAATTCATGGATAGAATGACATAATTTAAAATATGATGACTATGTAAGCAGGATGAGATGATATAACTATGTTATGTCTTTATAAAATGGGTTGGCATGCCATAATTCAGATACATGTTCTCTATGTAAACATCATGGCATGATATAATTCAAATATATGATTTATATACTAAGGAAGTGAGTAGAGGGCAATCACATATATGATGTGTCAACTAAGGAGATGGCATTCAATATTGTGTATATGGTAAAAACTAAGCATTACAATACAACATATGCATGATATGAGTAATATAACCCTGCCAAGTTTGAGCATACACCTCAGGGGGATAATAGGACTGGTCATCTGCCTATGAATCCTCCTCTGAAGAGCTATCTGTAACCAGCAAGATATCTGCTTTAGCAGGTAGCATTGTCTGCTTTGAAGACCTTGTTTTCACTCCAGATTTCTCTATCACCAATTCAAATGGCTGGTGCACAGGCAGAGCAATTGAATATACAAACATTGTCGACAAAAGCAATGAGAAATACAAAAAAGAACGACATGATATAATTCACATATATGACGCTTGCCTAAACAGCATGGCATTGCATAATTCACATATATAATGCCTTGCAACAAGATAACATTGCATAATTCACATATATAATGTCTTGCAACAAGATGGCATTGCATAATTCACATATATGGTAATTAGACACTAAACATGTGGCATTCACACAAAGCATGTCTAAACTAAGCAAATGACATAGCAATGCAAGATACCATACGTATGATATGAGCAACATAACCCTGCCAAGTTAGAGCATGCACCTCGGGGGGAAATATGACTGGTCATGTGTCTCTGAATCCTTCTCTGAGGAGCTATCAGTAACCAGCAAGACATGTGCTTCGTCTAGCATTGTTTGCTCTGAAGACCTTGTTTCCACTCCAGATTTTTCCATGACCGTGCCGAATGGCTGATGCACAGGAAGAGTAATTGAATGTACTAAAATTGTTAACAAATTTAACACGTAATAAAAAAATGATGGCATGATATAATTCACATATATGATGAACAAACTAAACAGATGGCATTGACACAAAGCATGTTTAAACTAAGCAGATGACATCTTTGATGTATACAGTAAGCAATGCAAGGCACCATATGCATGACATTACCAACATCAGCATGCCAAGTTAGAGCGAAGACCTCATGGGGTAAATAGGAGTGATCTTCTCCTTCTGAATCCCCCTCAGAATAGTTATCTTCCTCTTGATTACAATCCGAACTGGGTGGAGGGGGGCTGCCTTTTGCTCTACATGATCAGTTCCATTGTGTACAATAACTGGCATGCATAGGAATAAAACATAGTGAGATTATGTAAGGAGTGCATGCACAAATACAGAGTGATGGTAGCAAACTGTGGATAGACCCAAAACCAATGATAGCAAGCATATAATAGCTTTAGTTAAAAAATACAGATAATGGCTCCTTTAATGTTTGTTTGCACCCAACATGAAACTCATAGTAGACACCCGAGATCAACCAGATAGTAGATAGATAGTACTGATTGCTGCCCCAATATGTACCCCACAACCATCTAAAAACTCAAGTTCCAGCATTAGTTTGGACCTGACTCGGAGTCTAATAGGTGAACACGATGATAATGTAGCATGTCATCATATTAAGCGGTGCATAACGTAAGCAGACACGGAAGAGTGCGACCTCTCTTGCGGACCCGTGTAGTCCTTAAGGTCATCTGCTCAGTTGATGATGGTAATGCAGTTGTCGTGGCTGCCAGCGGCGGGGAAGAAGATCTGAGGCGGCGAAAGACAGTCTGGAGAGTGGATCCCTACTGTGGTGAACCCTTCCGTCATTGGAGCAGCTGAGCTGGGGTGGAACACAGCGCCGCAGGAGCAGGACATACCACACAAGGTTTTCTTTGACACATATCTGTAACAGAAGTAATTGTGTAAGGGCTTGTTTGAATTTGAAGATTCTAACAATGCAGGGATAAGAAATAGATAGGAATAGGATAGGAATGCACGTGCAAAACAGAGAATTTAAAAACACAGGATTTCTGCCAATCTGGGTGTTTGATTCACAAGAATTGGAAGATCACATGATGCAAAAAACCATGGTGAGATTAAGTTAAACCACAAGATAATGTACGGTTATAATGCTATTATGCTACTATCTCTTAGTCTTGTGCTTGATGAATAGGAATTTGAAAAGGAGGACAAGTGGAAATTAGAATTCCTATGGTTTTTCTTTCAAGGAGACACTAAAGGAACAAATCCTACAGTTTTCCTTTGCTCCATTCCTTTGCACCAAATTCATGAAAAGTAGTACCATAGGAAACTTTCCAATTCCTATGTTTTTCATTCACTTTTCCTTTCAAGCACTGGCGATTTTAGTAGGCAGGCTTGAGCAAGGGAAATCCTACACTAAAAAAATGTTTTTGTGCTACTTCTATTACTTTGGACCCAGGCCACTGCCCTACTAGCTCAACTCCCAGGCCCATCGACAAATGCACAGCTCAAACGCGCAGAGATAAATAATGATGGCATTCAAGAGAGTCCATCACGGATAGCTAAGTTGCCTGGTACCTCGCTGCTTGTCATATAGTAGGATAAAGTAATCATATTTCACGTTACTACGTGTGCTCAGTGGACAATATATATAACATGTATAGTAAAAAAGAGATGCAACAAGTGTACAACCTCTTTGGCGAAGCCATGTTGATCTCAGTGTGATTGGGTTGGCCGGTGAGGATGCTCCGGCTGACTTGGCTATCGGAGGAGGGGAAGAAGATCTTAGGCGTCTGGAGATGGAGCCTGAGGTACTTCTCCGCTGTGATGGAGGGTTTCGTCGTTGGAGCAGCTCCGGTGAGTTGTACGACGCCAAGGCTGAAGCAGGACAAGAGAGACAATGTTAACCTGAGTGGAATTCTAATAGCATCTCCAATAGATGGCGTAAAATACATAACCACAAAGTGCTAGATGTAAAATACATCAGCTCCTCATCTCTGAACTTAACTGTCGAAACTGAATTTAACTGTAGAAACTGAACTTAACTGTTGAAACTGAATTTTGCTGTCGAAACAGAATTTTACTATCTAATCTGAACGCACTAGCTAGCAAGGTGAGGCTACACGTCAGTCAACTGACTTTTTCATCTCTGGTCAGTCGATTTTGCATCCGTTGGATACGAAATCAAGGGCCTGCAGTTCATCTTCTACCTCACCGGCCAAACAGCAGACCCCCGCCGCCCGCGGCCGGCGGTGCGCCACCCCGCCCGCCCCAAAAAGACTCCCCACCGCCGGTTCGCCGCTGATATGTCTCCAACATATCTATAATTTGTGAAGCATTCATGCTATTATATTATCTGTTTTGGATGTTTACGGGCTTTATTATAGACTTTTATATTATTTTTGGCACTAACCTATTAACCGGAGGCCCAGCCCATATGGCTGTTTTCTTGCCTATTTTAGTGTTTCGAAGAAAAGGAATATCAAACGGAGTTCCAAACGGAATGAAACCTTCGGGAGCGTGATTTTTGGAACGAACGTGATCCAGGAGACGTGGAGCTGAAGTCAAGGAAGCTTCGAGGAGGCCATGAGGCAGGGGGCGCGCCCACCCCCCTGGGCGCACCCTCCACTCTCGTGGGCCCCTCGTGGCTCCCCCGACCGACTTCTTTCCACTACAAGAAATATGTCAACTTGTTACCACCACTATTGGTCACTAAAAGGTCATGGTTTTTCATTTGCGACCTTTTTGTGACCAAAAACAGAAGGTCAAAAGCTGGCGGTCGTAAACTGACTATAGCGACCTTTCTTCTGGAATGGTCGTAGACGTTTATGACCAAAATATGTCCACTGTGGCGTTTTGGTCACTAGCAACCTCCCCAGGCCACGTAGGCATCCAGCGTGGCAAGCTGATGTGGCACAAGATTCAGCCCGGTCCAATTCGGTTTTCTACATGGGCCTAGCCCAACAATTCGGCCTTTCTATATTTTTTCCTGTGCTTTTATTAGCTACATGGGCCTGGCCCAAGAATTCGGCCTTTTTATTTTCTAGGCCATGGCCTTTTTTAATTTTTTTTCCAAAAGATGATCCCACTAGTGAGATGGGACCCAGTTGTCCGGTTCTAACAAGTGGGTCCCAGTTGTTACTGTTATATTCTTCAGATCTCAATTTTCCAGTAAATAAATAAAAATATTTAAATCCAAACAGAGAGAAAACAAAATGCTTCAAACAGAGCACAACTAATCAGGAAAAATATGGTACACATCACGAATACAATCGGAAAGAGCCAAACTTGGCACATTATTACAATCAAACTTGTTCATCCTGGTAACACAGCAAGGATGGTTCATCCTGGTAACACATTATTACAGTAAAATATGGTTCACATCAGGTAACACAACTATCACAGTATAACTAGCTCCAATGCTTCTCCCAACTTGTTCATCCTGGACCTCACGACAAAACATGAATGAAGGCCAGCATCTACAAGTTATCAAGAAAAATGGTTAGAACAAGCAAAATGTGACATTTTTACCATTTAAGCATAGAAGAACAGGGTCAACAACATTTCGATCTTTGAAAATGAACCAGGATTTCAATCTTTAAACAGCAAAAAATTGATACAGTAGATCATTTGCGGTTTAAAACAACCCCTAAGGAGCTCAAGTTGCCAGCAGCGCCCGACGACAGCAGCTCGTTCACTGCCTTCGCCGCTGTGTTGCTCAGCCGGCCTTCCAAGGGAGCAGCATGGTGCATCGTGGTGCCTTCATCTGGAGTCGCAAGTCGGAGTTGTGGGCTGCTGCTTTGCTTCCCCATATAGCACACCAGGTTCTCCTAAGATAGAGAACTGAAAACACAAAACATGATTAGGGAGTTGGTTCATAAGAAAAGGAATTCATGCACGAATGGCATATACAACTAAAAAACAATCAGGCATCACATATTATTAGAATTTCATATTAGATGGCTGCACAGTAAGTGTTTCTTCATATAAAATAACTAGAATTAGCATCCAACAGGATCCATTCCATGCGCAGGATCCTTTGTATGTGGTTGCCTTTTTTGTTGCTTTATCACATATTGGCAGTAAAAAAAGCACTTCATTGTCTGAGGCATTAAGATCATTAACCAAACAACTCAGATCAGGTCAAATCATCAAACCAACTCAGAAGAGGGCAAGATCATCAATTCGGGATTGCAGACATGAACATCACTAGAGAGCACAGGTACAGAAGTAAATGTTGGTGAACTGATCATTCGATGGTACACTACAAGATCAAACAGCACGCTATATTTTAGTTGAGCTATATGGTGAATAGTTCATCAACTAGGCTGGGGCGAACACGCATAAATGCACATATGGCGGGGCATAATAACAGGGCAGTACATATCGGTATTTGAGCAAAGGTGTATCACAAAATAACAACCAACAAACAAAGGGTAGCACACAAATTTTGTTGCATCGTACGTTCTGAAAATGTGATATGTCATTTACTGCTATGCAAGGGAGCAAAACCAACATGTAGAGAAGGGACTCGATCTGGTTGTCCCAGCTCACCATTCCAGTTGCCATACATCATACATCTAGCTCCCCCTAGAATAGGTTCAGAAATCAGATGGTTCTTTGGTCAGCTACCATGGAGGGATAGGTATGTGCCATGAGATCAACGAGGAATAACCAGGGAAGGAGTTACCTTTGCGAAGCATGAATGGACACAGAGCAGTGCAGAGTAGTGCACACCATCATAGAGGTCTTGAGCACGGCGCTGCGCAGGTTCTTCACCGTCTTCAAGATCCCCGGCACCACCTTCTCCCTGCCAATCAGCACCCGTGGACGGAACAGAACATTCATGGCATAGTTCAGGTGTTCGGTAGCAAAACAGAACATGATATATACTAAACAACTTGAACTGGTAATACACAACTAAATTGGCTATTAAGCAAGTTCAGGTTTCTTATCCAAACAAGGATGAGAAATCTGCTCCTAAAATAACAATGCTATGTGCAGACTTGGAGAATGACATGAAAGGCTATTTACTACTCCATAAGTACACAAGTAGTATTTGCATCAGTACAGCTACACTAGCACATATTAGCAAACTATAGGCAAGTTTGTGGTTTCAAAAAAAAGTTTGCAACAGATAAAAAAGTTTGCAACAGATATATTTTTGGGCAATACAAGTTCACAAGGACCATAGCACCTATGCAGGTATGATTTATTTTCTGATTTTGCTTTTGTGCTTCATCTTTTTCAAATTCTGGGCACCCTGAGCGAAAGAAACAACTGGTATAAGAATATGCATTAAGAGGCGAAAGATAACTATACTTTTTTGTGTGAGAAAAGATAACTACAGTTAGCTAGCAAGCATCAAATTTTTTTCAAGTTAGTCTCGTCAATATATGTCCTTGTGCAATGCACAATGAACATGAAAATTAGCATCAGAGCTAAGTCAGAGACAACTAAAACATGACATTCTTTCGCAGAGTACAACACGAACACATAATGCATACACACTTCCGCAGAAGCTAGAGACAACCAAAGTTTTACACAGTATAAATAAATGAGTTCCCACCTCAGCATTACATCAAAGTTTTACACAGTATAAATAAATGAGTTCCCACCTCAGCGTTACATCAAACACGTGGTGCACACAACATTCCTCTATGCTTAACACAACCAATTAAGTAACTATGCTTTTAAATAAGCTACTTCTTTTCCGGAGCACACATAAGCACCCTATGTGTGTGATTAGCTCTCGGGGGTTAAATAGTGCATGCTCGATTGCAGAGACCAGGCATCCATTACATGTAAGGCAACAGCAGGTATATACTGATCTGCCATGAGAGGTTCAATCTTTGCACCTCGTGGTCAAATATCAACAGTGCATGATACACAATATAAACTCTAAAGTTGTGCTAAAACTGGACGTATAAACTCAAATAGAGTCCATTCATTAGTGGTTATTGTATGAAAGTTCCTGCCTAAGCCCTGCATAGCCACATAGGCAGATCACTGATGATATAAATTACAAAGGAAAATAGAGGATCTTGTTCGGTGGTAAGGCAGTAAACGGCGGGGAAGGCAGAGGAGGGAGCAGGGGAATGACCTTCTGTGGTGCGTCGTCATGGTTGGGCTGGATGACGCCGTCATGGTCGAGCTCGAGGTCGGACTCAACATCTCCTCGTCAAGCTCGTCGGGCTCGGTGGTGGGGTCACGCATGTCATGGTCGTCCTCCTCCTTGTCCTTGTCATCGATGTCGTCCATGGAGGTCTCCTGCCGGTTCAAATCCAACCCAAATAAGGGGATCAAACAAGGAAGTAGAGAGAGGATCGGGGCCGTGGAAGGGGAAGGGGAAGTCGAGTGGGAGAAGGGGTTACCTTAAGGACGTCGGCCATGGTGTGCCTAGTAGGGCGCAGTCCAGGTCAACAACGGCGCGGATCCGGAAGGCCCTCGGTGGCTGTGGCGGATCTGGCCACGGACGGACCTCGTCGGCTCAATCTGGCAACATGGAAGAGATGGAGAGATACGGCTGCATCTTGTCAGTGGTCGGAGAGCTGCGCGGAGAACGCGGAGGCGAGGGCGGACCTGGCGGTGGCGATGAGGTGGTCACGGAGCAGGTGGTTGGTGGGGAAGGTGAGGAGCGAGGCGATGAGGAGCAGGCGCGTGGGCGCGAACGGCGGGAGGAGCGCCTTGAGGGAAGGTCGCGACGGCCGTCGTAGGGGGCGGTGGCGGCGGCAGTCCAATGGGGGGAGAGGGAAGATGGGTTAGGGTTTGGGATGCGGGTCGTGGGGGGAGGAGTGGTGTGCGGGGGAGAGGGGGAGAGGGGGAGGAGTGGTGTGTGGTGGGTGAGTGGTGTGCGGTGGGTGAGTGGTGGCATTCGGCCACTGACAGGTGGGCCTGCGAGGAACTAGGCCCACATGACAGTGTCGTTAACGGCATGTGGTGTAGGTGAAGGGAGCTGCTTCCGGCTGGGTGTGGGTGGGGAGAGGGTGAGGGGTGTGGGCCGTTGGATCTGACAGTATCCGACGATCTCTATTGTTTGATCTGCGTGACATGCCCATAGACCAATCAGAACGAAGTGCAGGCTTTGATGACATTATGACCATCTAAAATGGTCGTAATCAATTTTCCATTTTTTGAATGCCCAAAACGAGTTTTTTGTGTGAAGGATCTACCATATATTAGTTGCAAAATTGGATCAAATCAATTTTATAAAATATTAGAACATATTTAATGCACAATTGACCAAATAGTTGGGTGTCAAAAGTTTCGACCCACCTTTGGTGAAAAACACAAATTTCCGCTGATTCAGCTATAAGTGGTTCAAATTTGAACTGCAACTACCTCATAATTTGCTCTTTATTTTCCTCAAAAATCATTTCTAGATACATAAGTATCTATTTAATCAGAGAAACATCAAAAGTTTTCCAATATTCAACCCCTAGCTAGGAACGGTCAAGCCCGATGTTTTGACCGCATTTTGAAACAGGCATAAAAAATTCAAAAAAAACAAAAAATTGGGAAACCTTCTCATTGTGTCATTTTATGTGACCAAGTTTCCAGGAAAAATAATAAACTTGTAATACGGCAATTATTTTAAAAAGGTGTTCTCAAAAATGAGCTATCATGCGTGAAGATTCATGGCTTTCAAGCCAAATGATTGATCTTATGGACACATTCATGGTATAGTTTGTTCAAATGATCTCATATCGTGCACAAGGGTGCATCTTGGAATTCCAAACAATGTTGCCTAAGGAACTTTTCATTTTCATTGGACGAAAAATTCATTTTCCATTTTTTCAAGTGCCCAAAATGAGTTTTTTTGTGAAGGACCTACCATATATTTGTTGCAAAATTGGACCTAATCAAATTTATAAACTACTAGGCCATATATAATGCACAATTGACAAAATGGTTGGGTGCCAAAAGATTTGATCCACCTCTGGTGAAAATGACAAATTCCCGTTGATTCAGTTGGAAGCGGGTCAAATTTGAACTGTAGCTACATCGTAGTTTGCTCTTTATTTTTTCCAAAAATCATTTCTAGGTACATAAGTATCTATTTAATTAGAGAAACACCAAAAAAATTCCAAGATTCAACCACTAGCTAGGAACGGACATTCCCGCCGTTTTGACCACATTTTGAAATGGGCATAAAAAAATCAAAAAAAAATCAAAAAATTGGGAAACCTTCGCATTGTGTCATTATATGTGACCAAGTTTCCAGGAAAAATAATAAACTTATAATACGACAATTATTTTAAAAAAGTGTTCTCAGAAATGAGCTATCATGCGTGAAGATTCATGGCTTTCAAGCCAAATGATCAATCTTATGGCCACATTCATGGCATAGTTTGTTCAAATGATCTCATATCATGCACAAGGGTTCATATTGGAATGGAAAACAATGTTGCCTAAGGAAGTTTTCTTTTTCTTTGGACGAAAGAACCATTTTCCATTTTTTGAATGCCTGAAAGGAGGTTTTTTTGTGAAGGACCTCCCAAATAATTGTTGCAAAATTGGACCAAATCATTTTTCTAAAATACTAGGCCATATTTAATGCACAATTGGCCAAATGGTTGGGTGTCAAAAGTTTTTATCCACCTCTGGTGAAAAAGACAAATTCCCGCCGATTCAGTTGGAAGCTGGTCAAATTTGAACTGTAGCTACCTTGTAGTTTGCTCTTTATTTTTCTCCAAAAATCATTTCTAGGTACATAAGTATCTATTTAATCAGAGAAACACCAAAAAATTCCAAGATTCAACCACTAGCTAGGAACGGTCATTCCCGCCGTTTTGACAGCATTTTGAAACGGGCATAAAAAATTCAAAAAAATCAAAAAATTGGAAACCTTCGCATTGTGTCATTATATGTGACCAAGTTCCTAGGAAAAATAATAAACTTGTAATACGGCAATTATTTTAAAAAAGTGTTCTCAGAAACAAGCTATCAAGTGTGAAGATTCATGGCTTTCAAGCCAAATGATCAATCTTATGGCCACATTCATGGCATAGTTTGTTCAAATGATCTCATATTGTGCACAAGGGTGCATATTGGAATGGAAAAAAATATTTCCTAAGGAAGTTTTCTTTTTCTTTGGACAAAAGAACCATTTTCCATTTTTTGAGTGCCCGAAAGGAGGTTTTTTTTGTGAAGGACCTCCCAAATAATTGTTGCAAAATTGGACCAAATCATTTTTTAATATACTAGGCCATATTTAATGCACAATTGACCAAATGGTTGGGTGTAAAAAGTTTTTATCCACCTCTGGTGAAAAAGACAAATTCCCGCCGATTCAGGTGGAAGCGGGTCAAATTTGAACTGCAGCTGCCTCATAGTTTGCTCTTTATTTTTTCCAAAAATCATTTCTAGGTACATTAGTATCTATTTAATCATAGAAACACCAAAAAAATTCCAAGATTCAACCACTAGCTAGGAACGGTCATTCCCGCCGTTTTGACCGCATTTTGAAACGGGCATAAAAAATTCAAAAAATCAAAAAATTGGAAAACCTTCGCATTGTGTCATTATATGTGAACAAGTTTCCAGGAAAAATAATAAACTTGTAATACGGTAATTATTTTAAAAAAGTGTTCTCAGAAATGAGCTATCAAGTGTGAAGATTCATGGCTTTCAAGCCAAATGATCAATCTTATGGCCACATTCATGGCATAGTTTGTTCAAATGATCTAATATTGTACACAAAGGTGCATCTTGGAATTCCAAACAATGTTGCCTAAGGGAGTTTTCATTTTCTTTGCACGGAAAATTCATTTTCCATTTTCCGAGTGCCCGAAATGAGTTTTTTTGTGAAGGACATACCATATATTTGTTGCAAAATTGGACCTAATCAATTTTATAAAATACTAGGCCATATTTAATGCACAATTGAAAAAATGGTTGGGTGTCAAAAGTTTTGATCCACCTCTGGTGAAGAAGACAATTTCCCGTCGATTCGGCTGGAAGCGGGTCAAATTTGAACTGCAGCTGCCTCATAGTTTGCTCTTTATTTTTTCCAAAAATCATTTGTAGGTAAATAAGTATCTATTTAATCAGAAATGCATGGTTTGATGGCAACACATCGAGGTTTGGATGGTGGCCGAGGGTCCCAACTCTAGAGTGCATAAGCTCGCGTGCCCGTCGCGTGGTCACCGCGTGACCGTGGCGTTGCCATGTGTTCTGGGCGGCCTAGGCATGTCTAGTGGGTTGGGCACTCCCCAGGTAGGTGCTAGGAAGAAAATCACAACATAAGATTCTCACGAGGAGACCAATCGATGATCAAACATGAATAAGCAGCTAATGGGTGTGAGTTTTGGCTGAGGATGATCAGTTACTAAGAAGACCGTCTTCACAAATTTTCACCTCAAAAGGAGGAGCCTAGGTGGTACTTGCTTTGCAAAGTACCACACTGGACATAAATACGAATGTTGAAGCTGGGCTCAAAATAATGAATGGATTGAGCTGGCATTTGGTGAAGGATGGTTATTTGGGCATAGGAAAGCACTGTAGAAAATGGATACCATTTGGACATGCCAAAGTGGTACTTCCTTCACAAAGTACTGCTTTGAACAGGATAGGAAAATGAATATTGTTGAGTTAATTTTGAACTAGGCAAGGAAGGTTTTTGACATATTTGATGAAGATATGATCCAAATAATTTATGAGAATTTTTTGGGAATTTTTGGAATAACAGAAATATAGGTTGCTTCACAACCTAGGGCAAAAATTGACACATGGACATGACACATAGGCAAAACTGATGAGATGGCGCCTAGTCATCACAACCCACCACAATCTACAAGGCTATGACCATCTATATTGGTCGTTAAAAACTAGAAATAAGGCAGCAAACCAGCCTGTTTGCTTTGTGACCATTTCGTGTAAGGAAATTACGACCTTTCTGACCAAAATGGTCGCAATGGTTTAGGGTTTGGAGCCCCCCGAATAGCTTTTGACCAATTGGTCTCAAATGGTCATCGGTCTATTACCAATTCTTCCAGGGTCACCGACAGAAGGTCACTAGTTGACATATTTCTTGTAGTGTTCGCCTATATAAGTCCATATACCCTAAAACCTCTCAGGAACAGAATAGATTGGGAGTTCCGCCGCCGCAAGCCTCTGTGGCCACCAAAAACATCTCAGGAGTCCATTCTGGCACCCTGCCAGAGGGGGGATCCCTCACCGGTGGCCATCTTCATCATCCCGGCGCTCTCCATGACAAGGAGGGAGTAGTTCACCCTCGGCGCTGAGGGTATGTACTAGTAGCTATGTGTTTGATCTCTCTCTCTCTCGTGTTCTCTCTATGGAACGATATTGATGTATCGCGAGCTTTGCTATTATAGTTGGATCTTATGATGTTTCTCGCCCTCTACTCCCTTGTGATGAATTGAGTCTAATGATTGAGTCTAAGGATTGAGTCTTATGAGTTTTCCCTTTGAAGATGTCTTATCGGATTGAGTCTAAGGATTTGAGAACACTTGATGTATGTCTTGCCGTGCTTATCTGTGGTGACAATGGGATATTCACGTGATCCACTTGATGTATGTTTTGGTGATCAACTTGCGGGTTCAATGAATCTATGCATAGGAGTTGGCACACATTTTCGTCTTGAATCTCCGGTAGAAACTTTGGGGCACTCTTTGCAGTACTTTGTGTTGGTTGAATAGATGAATTTGAGATTGTGTGATGCATATTGTATAATCATGCCCACGGATACTTGAGGTGACAATGGAGTATCTAGGTGACATTAGGGTTTTGGTTGATTTGTATCTTAAGGCGTTATTCTAGTATGAACTCTATGATAGATTGAACGGAAAGAATAGCTTCGTGTTATTTTACTACAGACTCTTGAATAGATCGAGCGGAAAGGATAACTTTGAGGTGGTTTCGTACCTTACCATAATCTCTTCGTTTGTTCTCCGCTATTAGTGACTTTGGAGTGACTCTTTGTTGCATGTTGAGGGATAGTTATATGATCCAGTTATGTTATTATTGTTGAGAGAACTTGCACTAGTGAAAGTATGAACCCTATGCCTTGTTTCCTAGCATTTCAATACCGTTTGCGCTCACTTTTATAATTAGTTACCTTGTTGTTTTTATGTTTTAGGATTACAAATACTCATATCTACCATTCATATTGCACTTGTATCACCATCTCTTTGCCGAACTAGTGCACCTATACAATTTACCATTGTATTGGGTGTGTTGGGGACACAAGAGACTCTTTGTTATTTGGTTGCAGGGTTGCTTGAGAGAGACCATCTTCATACTGCGCCTCCCACAAATTGATAAACCTTAGGTCATCCACTTGAGGGAAATTTGCTACTGTCCTACAAACCTCTGCACTTGGAGGCCCAACAACGTCTACAAGAAGAAGGTTGTGTAGTAGACATTAGCCGTCGCCCCGGCCATCCCTCTAGCCACCCCCCCCCCCCCCCCCCCCCCCCCCGCGCCGAGCTTTTTCTCCGGCGATCCCCACGCCACCGCCCCACCACCGCCGGCGACCACCGCCCCCACCCTGAACCCTAAGATAGATAGTGGGGTACCTCTCCGGCGAGCCCCCCTCCCCGCTGCGGCTGGTTCTTCCTTCACTCCGGCAAGCCCCCCCACCCCCTGAAAATCGGCTGACCCAAAAGTCGATTCAGTCGACTGAAGTGTAGCTAAATCGGAGCAGCATCACAAGCAAGAGCAAGAGTGAGAGCAGCAGCACGAGCAAGAACAATAGCAAGAGCAGACCATGTAGGGGACCAAGAGCAAGAGCAGAGCAGCAGCGCGAGCGAGAGCTAAAGCAGCAGCAGCTCCTACTGATGTGGACGTCACCGCCGAGGGAGCGATGCCATGGAGGAAGTGGCCGGCGATGCTGCCGTGGATGGAGCCGAGCCGTGTCGGCTCGGGACCGAGCGCCGGCAGCAATCGTGAGATCAAATCAAGAAGAAAATGCGGCGATTAGTGTACAACCTCTTTGGTGGCGCCGATTAGGCCGCAGCTTCATCCGAGGAAATGGAGATGATGATACTCTTCTGGTGGTGCAAGTGAAGACGGCGATGTGGGAATGGAGGTGGCGCGAAAGACGAGGGGAACATCGGGGCAGCTCCTTGGAGGTGGAGGACGGGGTGGCTGAACCGGCGGGGCGACGAGATCGACGATGGATCCTCATCCGGTACAGTGGATGAGGGACGTCGAGATGTTGCTGTGGACAATGTCATTGGGGGAGAGGCGCCGGCTGGGTCGCGGACGGAGGAGGGTGTGGGGCGGATGGGATGGGAGTGGGGAACAATGGCTTAGGGACGCGCTTGTCCGAAATATGGGGTAAGTTACAAAGTACCCCACCGATTTGAGGCGGTTCTTTCAGTTCAGGGGTACCGCGGGCATTTTGCGTGTCGGGAATTCACAGGAGGTGGGAGTTTTCGTGCGCGTTGTAATTTTGGAATAGCAAGGCACGGGTTGAGATGGAGGGAGTTGTCGGAGCACAATGAGACAAAGCTATATCTTAAATATTTCTGGGTAACAAGGCGCGGGTTGAAGAGGCGGGAGTTTTGCAGCACGATAGACAGAGACGCTAGCTTGAAATTTCGGCATAACAAGGCGTGGCTTGAAATTTCGGGAGAACAAGCTTAATGTGTACCCAAACAAGACAATTTGCACCTCAACACGCACAACACACACACAAACACCATTTAGGCTAGTAAGGTACACGTGCATTGCACGCATGAGATTTGGCAACCAAATTATGAATAAATACCACATTATAGCTTGTAAGCTTTGAGTCATATATGCATGATGTAAATGTTCGTTTAATTCTTATAGTTCATTTCATTCAAAATCATCTAGTTTTTATAAGAAAGCTAATCTATTTTAAGATTCATGGAATTGTGTGTTGTAAGACATAAAGTAAAAACAAATAATGGCAAATCGTGTAGAAAAACATTTGTGCAATTCTAATATGGAAGATTCTAGAACAAAGAAGAAGTGATTGTGTTTTGAGGTTTGTGCATTATGCTTAAGTTCAACCATGGAGTCTTCTAGATTGTACATGTGGCGAAATCTGGTGGAATCTAGATGATATCCAACGGCCAGTAGTGCTCAAATTTGCCATCTCTGCACCATCGGATTCGCCTCATCCAATGACCATCTTTCAAAGTTAAAGTTACCCGCACACAATATATAAAATATAAAATATAATATGTATAGGGGTATAGATATAGATATGTGATGCAAAAGCCACTCATCATCTCCAATTAGAATAGTTTGTCCATGCACGGATGCAATGTGGCCAAACGATGTCTGCCATCGATATCTCAAATTCAAATCAGTCTGACCTTGTTCAATGTGTATACATTACAACATGCTCGTTTCCAAACCACACCACGCAGATCTCCGTTATATTCATGCATGCATGGGTTTCAAACACCAGGATCTCTTATTCAAATATTTGAATTCAACTTTACATTGATTATGACCTCACCTAGTCTTTTACACCCATGTAGTCGTCTTCTCTTTATAATTGTACCACTAACTTTCTCTCATGCATGCATGCACACACACTACCAGTCGGCATTATCCATTGCACACATGCAATCTTTTTCTTCAGGTCAGTCTCCCATGAAGGCACACACCCACACACATCCCCCTCTCCATCATATCGGGCATTCTTTATCTCTCACGCGTGCATGTGCAACGATCGATGTTCCTCTATGTCTGTGTGTATATAGCTAGGTCTTTCATATTTTTCCACACAAACCGATCAATCCATATATCTAGTGAGGTCTCACCCTCTTTCCCACGTCCACATCGATCAATCTATACCTCTCTATATAGGATTACGAGGTTGTTTGGTTTGATACTAAGTTTGCCAAAGCTTGCCACACCTAAGGTTAGGAAAATTTGACCAACTTAGGTGTGTGTTTGGTTCAAGCCACATCTTAGGCAAGCCACACTATGGTCCCACATCACATACACACAACAAGTGTGGCAAGATTCTCTTAGGCTTGCCAACTTGTGGCTCTCATTTTGAAGAACTAACCATAGGCAAGTTTGGCAAAATTGTATGGCAAAGTATGGCACTCCTAGGCCTAGAACCAAACAACCCCTACATATATAGCTAATACAGCCACATTAATTATATATCCAATGTCCCCCTCTCATCATCTATGCCTTTCGCTTCATCTCTCAAACGCGCACACAATGGCGAAGGCAGGGGGCAGCAAGCCCCCCCCCCTAACATCAGTACATATCAAGGCTAATATGAATGTGATCATTAGACAATTGCTGCTAAAAATGGTTTAAGTTCATGAATTGGCCCTCCTCGTGAAGGATTAACAATGCTTGGCCCCCTAGCTAATTTATTTTTCATGGCTCCACCACTGCGCACAACAGCGCACGTTCTCGCCCCCTCTCTCTAAATATCAATCTCGCACTTGTGCACTCCTTCATAGTCTCCCTCCACTCGGCCCCTCACACCATCTTCTAGCCCCCCCCACCCACCGGATTTTGCCACATGTACAATCTAGCAGACTCCATGGTTGAACTTAAGCATAATGCACAACCTCAAAACAACAGTGGTTCTCCTTTGTTCTAGAATCTTCTGTATCATAACTGCCCAAACTTTTTTTCTATTTAAATTGCCATTATTTGTTTTTTACTTTATGCTTTACAACGCACAATTCTATGAATCATAAAATAGATTACGGGCTTCTTTGATTCAAAGGATTCTCAAAGGAATTTTGGAGGATTCTAATCCTTAGGAGTTTTTCCTATCTTGGTTGTTTGATTCGTAGGATCGTAAACCATAGGAATTTTTCCATATGATTCATTTGCACTAGATTTCATAGGAAACATCCCATCCACTCAAACCTCTTTGAAAGAATTCTGCGTTTTTTCTATGCACAATCAAACACTCGTACAATCATGTAGGATTCAAGACGACATTCCACTATAATCCCATGTTTTTTCTATTCCCGCCTTTTGGAAATCCTACGAATCCAAGAGGCCCTAGATTTTTTATAAAAACTAATTGATTTTGAATGAGATGAACTATAAGAATTAAACGAAGGTCTACATCAGGCATATATGACTCAAAGCTTACATGCTATAGTGTGGTATTTATTCATAATTTGGTTGCAAAATCTGATGCGTGCAATGCACGTGTACCTTACTAGTACTTCGAGTATGTGCAAAACGCGTAAATTAGAATTCCAATGGCATGCTACACAGTGTCTCTCTTACAGTTCATCAAGCCACGTGGCACATGTGGAGGCGTTGTCATGACCTTCTTGTGTGGATTGGTCACAGCGATGTGCTGCTGGTTCCAGAAGAATGTACTCGTCCTTCCTGAGCCATACTATCGGTACATGCACGAAGCGAAGATGTGCGTGCACACCACGCACGCACTCATTCCTTCGCACGCACACGCGGGTACACGGGTGGACACAATTTTGTACCAAGATCCACCCCATGTGATAATTTGACGCGTGTAAAGTCGTTCACTTCATTGATGGTCAATTAATACATCGCATGCAAATTGAGTGGACGTGAGGGCGGAAGAAAGACATTACTACTCCACTGCGCGCATGTGAGTAGTTAAATCATGTTGCTAGTAGTACTTCCATTGGTCTCATTCATATTTTGTGCCAATTTTTGACAGTAACATAATATTTACGCATTTGAGCAGTGTAGTCTACTTGAAATTTATGTTCCACTAAACTCATCGGGAGCCGTTTTGGGCCTCGAAACCAAAATCATCAATTAATCTTTACCTTGTTCCCATCCCATTCAAAAGCCTGCTCACATCTACTAGTAGATACCAAACCTGAACGTGTTCCCACTATGCAGGTATTAGAACTAGTGCTAGTACTTAGGTTATAAAAAGGGGAACTACCTAACCAAAAGTTACTCTACCTTTCCTCCTCATAAGTGCTTCTTCTTCGTCTGTCCTTGCCATGGACAGTGAGCAGAGCTCTAGGTCGAGAACTACTCGTAACAAGGGAGCGGCAACCAAGGCTGCGAAAAAAAAGAGGGCTCGCCGCCACACAGAGACCTCAAAAGATCTCTCAAGGGCAGGCGATGGCTCCCAGGAGTGCCCTAGCCGCGGAAGCGAACATGCCGAGCTGGCAGCGCTGGAGTCATTATCCCTCGACGGCATGCCCGATCAGCTCAATAAGCACCTCAATAAGCAGAAGGAGTTCATCCACGGCTTGGTGGAGCTGCTGAAGGAGAGCCTGGATGACATGCCCGCTAAGCTCAATAAGCAGGGGGAGTTGACCGCCGGCTTGGTGATGTTGCTGAAGAAGAGCATCGCCTCGGAGAAGAAGGCGACCCGCGAAATCCTGCAACTTCAGGAGGACAAGACGAAGCTCTGCCACGAGCTCAACTTGTTGAAGGAGAAGAACACTGGCTGGAAGAAGCTGCATGAGAATAGTAGTTCCTCGATGAAGATGATGCAGTCCTTCTTCATGGAATAGAAGGAGGAGTTGGCGAAGCTCCACATCGAGCACCCGGCTGCTGTCAAGGTACGTAATGCGGCCGTGGAACATATGATGAAGGCTTGCGTCGAGAAATCCGGCGTCATGGACAGAATGAAGAAGATGGCGGAGGAGACGCGCAAGGAGATGGAGGTCGTGGAGGCGATGAAGAAGTAGTTACGACTCCGCGGCGAATTAGATCATTTGGGGTGATAATCTTCCTTCTTCTTTTGCTCCTGTGTTTCATCTTTTACTTCGGGTGTTTCGCCGCACGTGTCACGTTCTCTGCAAGGCATGAATAGAACAATGCTAACAATGAGATGACTAGCAAATTAGATCACTTTTATTTCCATATGGCACTGGGCTGTCGTGTTTCGTGCTCCTCCATCGTAGTACTACTCCACTGGAAAACTTGAGTATACCGCATGGTTCTTTGCTCCTCCTTAGGTTGTTGGTACATTTATACGAGCAGTCAAATCACAAGGCCCCACCTTCCAACAGTAATGAGCCGTCAAATCACAAAGGCCCTCGCCTCTCGTGAAACTGACCAAGCTAGACTGCCCCGCCCTCTAGCCTTTTAAAAAATGTATACTTTTGTACAATAGTACTTATATCGATGGATTGCACCATAGAGCAAAACTTGAAATTAAAAAAAGGTGGTACATATAGAGAGCACTCGTCACCAAATTATGCATATAGTACTAATAAAAAGGCTAGTCACAATAATGGTGTCCAGCACAACCCACCCCTCAAATAAAACTAAGCACCCTAGAATTCTTTGACAAAACTAAGCACCCTGAAATTCTTTGACAACTAAACTGTTGGCTATATGATGTTGGCCATATATATTGTACGTATATAATGTGAAGAAACCAGTGGTAGTACTATACCAACTAAAAGATGAAATGTAAGAAATACTAGTATGTATGTAATGAAGAGTTAAAGTAACGAGAAGAAACATAACATGGTTCTGCTGGGGGCTCAGCACAACACACCCCTCAAATTAAACTAAGCACACCTGAAATTAAACTATCCAACTAATCCGGTAGACACTGCATTAGAACCACCATGAGCAATGACACTGACACCTTACTCACTCGGAGTCCTCATCCACGTCCTCGACTTCGTCTTTGTCCCTCTTCCACTAGGCCGATACTTCTTTGCTTGAACCGCACACTTGGCTCTTGCTCTTCATCCAACCCTTGTAGATATTGAAACAAAGGTAGCC
Source organism: Triticum aestivum (assembly GCF_018294505.1). Lineage (NCBI taxonomy): Eukaryota > Viridiplantae > Streptophyta > Magnoliopsida > Poales > Poaceae > Triticum > Triticum aestivum. The sequence goes on along the minus strand of NC_057810.1, from coordinate 702,975,315 downwards.
ATCCATTGCAGCGTAGTGCATGTGGTCTATATCTAGTACATTCCGCTGCCATGAATGACGATGAAACGTGTAATGAGGTTTCTCCAGTTTACCGTACGAAGGATGAACCATGGCTCCTGCCAGGGTTAGCATTGAAGGCTGACCACTGGAGGGCAGCAGCCGATTCTTCTGGAGGTCGAAGGGGTTGCCTACAACGAGGCCTATCTGACCCAGGACTCTTTTGTCATCCGTAAAGCCTGCAGTAATGAATTTGACTAGGTTGCTCTTGAGGAAGTTCTTAAAATCCTGGCATTCAACGTCGGCATGGCATATGTGGTAGACCAAGCATAAGTCATGCACGCAAACCTGGATCATGGTGGGCTTCTTCCTCTCTTCCTCCTTTTGATCCTTCTCTCATCCCAGGACTATGGTGTACTCAACCTCTAGCCCAGCGACCCACTCATCATCTGAGTTTTCGAACATGCCTCTGAAGCGAGCAAGGCATCCTTTCACCATCACGGAAGAACGGGTGTAGATGACGTCGAACTCATGGCCGGTGATGGTTCTAACCTTGTACTCACCATCGATCATGGAGATTTGGGACGCCATGGATTTGGGGGGAGGGTTAGGATTAGTGGAACTGCCATAATGTGAAAGGACGGGACGACTAGGAGCGAACCGTGGTAATATTAAAGGATGTGCGGGGACGAGTAGGAGCGAACTACCAGCGTGTGAATGGCAGGGTAGTGGCTTTCCATTCTGCCATGATACAGGCTTCCGAGAGCCCTTGGATCTGAGATCGAATGGTTGCATAGCGTGATTCTAGACCTATGGGTGAATATCCTATCCTGGAGGGTTATTCTGCAAATTTTCAGCAACTTAGCATGCGATCATTCGATCTCAGATCCAAGGGCTCCCAACAGCCCGTATCATGGTCGCGCCTCCCACGACCGTCACATCGCTCGCGCGGTCACGCCCTTGGAGATTTAACACGATGTGTTAGGCTATCTGATGTTGGCATGTCATACATAGTCATCACTTAGTCACTCATACTACAACAAGGTTAGCTATAAGGTTGGCTATAAGTGTAATTTTTTTACTTCTCTCTATCTCTTTCTTCGTAGTCCCTCCGACCTCCGTCCCATAATATCAGAACATTTTTGACACTAGTGTAGTGCCAAAAACGTTCTTATATTATGGGACAGAGGGAGTAGTATTTATTGCATTTGCCAAGGAGTGACATCTTCCAATGAAATGGTGCTTAGATGAGGTGCTAAGGGCATTAAATGGCTTAGCAATCAAGTCCCCAATGCATAGGTGTTTATTAGTTTTTTGTTGCTAAGTTTGCTTCATTTAATTCGCTATAGACTCAAAATTGTCTTTTCACCTAGGTACACGTGCTTAGCACCATTTCTTCCTTGGGTCACCAAACTAGTCTCTCTCTTCTTAATTAACTTGCCACATCAGAATTTATGCCTATGTGGCAAGCTTAGCACCTGTAGGAGCAAGTAAGTACAACAATAGTGGGCTATAATCCCGCTTTACATGACATTTTTGCATATGTGGAGGAAAGAGGCAAGGAAAAAGTGGAGAAGTTGGCTCTCATGCAGGAGCCAGCCTCTACTACATGGTGGAGCATTAGGAGAGGCACCTGTATGCAGGTGGTCAGGAATTGGGAGACTCACATCGGTCGTAGCGCCACAGTTGAAATGATAATGGCAAGTCAAATCACGGGGCCCCACCTGTCCAGCAGTAACTCGCTGTCAAATCACACAGCCCTATGTTTGCAGCAGCCTACTCCCTCATCTTCTCACGTCTCTGTCGAACCGACTAGGCGGAACTGCCCCGCCTACCGTGCAGGAAAAGCCCCGCCCTCGACTTTTAAATAATATAGTATACTAATTTTGTATCCATGGATTGCGCCATGGAGCAAAGCCTCAAGAAAACGGCGGTACACATGTACAGAGTATACAGCACACCCGTCGTGTTCGCGTCACACCCCAGACGGTCGGTCGGTCTGGCACGCTGCTCTCTGAATGGAATGAGCGTCATATTGCGTTTGCACGCACATGTGGTACCGCAATTGAGAACCGACCATGGGCACACTCCCCGGCCCCGCGAGTTGGGTGACTTAATAGAAGAGAGAGACGAGCGATACTACTAGAGAAGTGTTGTACTACGTTGGTGCCTGGACGATCCCTGCAAGACACGGAAGATCAGTTCGTCTATGCATGTGACCAGACTCCAGCAGACATGCCTAGATTGGCATTCGTCTACATATCATGTAGGCTGTGTTGTACAGGGCTGTAGTTATGGTGAGAAATCTAAAAAAGGGATCTTGTCATCTCGCAAAATTAGGTGTCATGTGCTTCGGATCACTTCGAGGGTTAAACAGCGACAACTGAGTTGGGCTAGTCATTGGGGGCACATGCACGAAGACTACTCGACTGCCATCTAGGTCAAGCCGGCTATGTTAATTAGGACATCTATCGACGGACCCCTTTTCTACGAGTTTATCTTTAATTTGAGCTTTGATCTTCGTCTAGTTTGTCCGTCGGGATTCATGTTGTCTCCTTTGGGTAGTGAGGTTATGATTTCTTGTCATGTGGCATTTTTTCGTGTTATATGTTATAATCCGGTGCTTCAGATCAAAATGACAACAACTGCGCCTCCGGGCCACGTGCATGAAGACTTCTCGACAGTCATTGACGAGGTCAAGCCGGCTCCGGTAGACAAAAGAAAACTAGTACTCCACTATATAGGCAGGAGCCTCCGCGCTTGCTTGCTAGTGTTGCTCTCTTCACACTGTCTCGTCCTCTCCAGATCTAAACATGACAGCGGTGGCCACACTCTCTCTCTCTCTACTCACCACTGGTCACAGATCCAGCCGGATCCTCTCCGCCGGGGAATGTGAGAAGGTGCAACGTTCACGCGGTCGTCCTCGGCGACGGCTCTTACCCACTACCGGCGCGTCCCGATCAGCGTGCCTTGCCGTTCTCTTCCAAGCACCGCTGGCGAGGGAGGGCCTCCGACCCCTTCTTCCTCGCTGCCATAATGTGGGCAGATCCGGCCTCCCGCCGCCCACCTAGCGACATCCCGACGACCATCAGGTATAACTTCCTTTGAAACCGGCCTTGCTCTACTTCCCGAGCTCCTGACGCCGCTGCATTTGCATCTTTTACTATTTCTCAGGGCCCCTCGTAGATAGGATCGATCGGTTGGTCGAAAACCACGTAAATTTTTATGGTTAAGAGGTAAAACTAGTTCATGCACTCGAATCTAGTACTACTGGGTTCAAACAAGGAAGAAAGGGGGTGGGGTGGGGGAAGATTTGTTACCTGAATCTAGGACTTGGTCGAAAGAGGAAATAATGGGGGCGAAAAGTAGCAGAGACTGGCTATCCAACTGGTCTCTAGGTCTAATAGGGAAATAAAGGGAAACGCGGTACAAACTCAATATAAACCCAATCTATTGGTTGAAAAAGGAAAGAAAGTGGGGACTGGGGGACAAGTCAACAGAGTAAGTCCAGCACTAGATTTGCTAGCCTCACACAGTATAAGGTGGCTATACCGAACAAAAATGGGACCAACCCAGATATCTTGTTCTGATGTTTGTTGCCCCGAGCCACTCTTATGTAATGCCACTGGTAAAATGTAGCAGTCGCACTGTTAAAAGTAAGGACACGTTAAACCAATGTTGTTTTCAATGTAATGCCTCCAGTAATATGAATCAATGGCACTTTTTTACATGTCCTGCTAAATTTCCCATTAAGATAAGTTGGTTCTTTTCGTTAGAAATGCAACTGTCCTGGTCCGCCTACTCTCCCGTGCCCAAAGTAATGTCGTATTTAACGGTTGTCATAGTTAATCCTAATGCCCACACTAATATCTAGCAATGCCACTGCTTTAGAAATTGCTACTGTCCTTGTAGGATTGCCATTCAGATAAGGAACATGCTTCTTTTCATTTGATGCATGTTTCATCACTTGTTAGTCACCCTCCTTTCCACCTTTTTTGTGCAAACAGAGATATACATTTCACGCTCGATCTTAGTTGAACTGCACAAATGATATCCAAATTATAGTTGAACATTCCAGGAGCTTCACAACCAACCTTGATGTTGCTCAATTTTATTGCAACTAATGAAGAAGAAGCTCTGTGGGTTTCGTTTTCTGATGGAAATGGAACCGGGGCTGGAGCCCTTTTCTTAAAAAAATGAAGAAGAAGCTGCTAGCTCACGGGACATTGCTTCATTTTAGGTGAACTGCACCAAAAGGTCCCATGAATTGAATCATCCATGTTGGTGACTGAAAGAGCCAGCTTCAGCATCCCAGTCTAAGCACCCCCGGCCTCCATCCTTGCGACGCACGGTACACCTCGTTTGCCACCTGCTCGACCCTAGTGTCACTGATAAAATGAAGTAATAATACAGTTAAAATAGAGCGAGTGTCCTCTCTATCATTTCATTTCCAATGTAGATAAAGAAAGTGCTTCTCTTTGTTAATGTATGTTTCATCAACTAGTCCCATTGTTAATGTTTAAGCGTTTCTGCAAACTGGGGTGCTTAATTTTAGTTGATCTGTACAAAAATAGAGATTTGAATGTCTCAAGAACGCGCCTCCTTGTACTACCGCTGTACACTGATGTTCATCACTGGCAGGCGGTGTATCTGGGAGATTTGGGACGATTTCCAGTATGTGGCGTACCGTATGAGGCGTCGCATGGCCCATATCGCCCTCACAGCATGGCATACTATGATACTATCGCAATATTTTCTTCTATTTATTTTGTGTGTTTCATCAACTAGTGCCACTAATCACGCTTTTTCATTATTTGTGCAAACAGGGTTACTCAGCTGCATTTTGGTGGAACTGCACAAATGTACGTATGGAACCGGCATATATGCAGAGTGCGAGGTGTGCCAAGTAAAAATTACCGACACCAACCATGCTCCATGCACGCATTGGCATCCACCACCACCAGTGGGATGTGTGGCACTCTTTGTGGACGGATCTTTCTCGGCAACAAATCCTCTAACCAAATACTAGTAGCTTATATTGGCAGTTTTCTAGGGAGTACTCTTTTCTGAAAGAAGCACCAATCTATTTTTCTTTATTTGTACATTGTGTCACAACTTTGACCCAAAGGTCCAGAGCTATTTTAGGGTGATTGGCGTAGTACTCTGAGACTGATTGTAAGCATGATTTTCATTAGCTGTCACACTGATTGTAAGCATGAGCAGGTGGAAGATTAGGTTAGTGCGAAGCCTGCCTTAAACCCTACCGCCGCCGTTGAAACAAGGCGAGTGTTGAGGGAACCGTGGAGAACAGCAGGGAAGCGATGTCGCGCCATCCGGCCTCCTCTTGCTGTGGGAGAACGAATACTCTTGTGGCTCCGGCTAGCTCTGCACCCTCACGAATGGCACACCATACTTGATCGATTCGTTATCCTCTGGGTGCTCGACCTTCGACCTGTACGCCCACCACCTCCACTTGACTATCGCCTCGGGCGAATCTGTCTGCTCCATCGCCCAGAGGAGATACTCGATGAACTCGAAGGACTGCGGTGTGACTGCCGCCGAGGAGTACATGTACATCGCCGCCGTCTCGCTCTTTCGCATACATTGCCACATGGCCCTCACCGTCCTCGAAATCTCCCACTCATTGTCAAATTAAGTAAGGATCTCCTTCAACCTGGTTAACTTTGCCTGGTTGCCGCCGGCGATCTGCCTGATTCGCTGTTGCATCCTCTCCATAGATGTCCTTCTGAGTGGTCCGGTGCTAGCTTTGGAAGATGGGAGGAGAGACGGTGGTCTTGCAATAGAGAAGAGGGAGAGGCGAGATGGTGGTTTTGGAATGGAGATGATGGAGAGGAGAGGAGGTGGTTTTGCAATGGAGAAGACGGAGAGGCGAGACGGTGGTTTTGGAATGGAGATGATGGAGAGGAGAGGAGGTGGTTTTGCAATGGAGAAGAGGGAGAGGCGAGACAGTGGTTTTGGTATGGAGATGATGGAGAGGAGAGGAGGTGGTTTTGGAATGGAGAAGAGGAAGAGGAGCGCGCGGCAGCGATTTAGGATTGGACGAGAAGGCCGGCGTGGTGTGACTAGATTAAAATCAAAATCAATCTACCCTTCAATTAAGAAAGCGACCCCACATTAACTAGTATCCCTTTTATTCTGGGTCATAATTGACCATGATTTTCGCAAATAAAATATATGTTATATGCTACAAAAGCAATATAATTTGAAAGTACATTCAGATACGAACCAAATGATACAATTTTTGGTGACATGCATTCACATTTTGCTTGTCAAATACAGTACGTGGTCAAACTTTGACCCAAAATACGCAAAGCAAAAAAATACTTCCAAGACCAGCGCCGCTCTTCCGCTCTTCTCCTCTGAAACCACTGCCGCTCCTCTCCTGTTCCAATCTAAATCCAGCGCCGCTCCTCTCCTCTTCCATTTCAAAACCACCACCCCTCCTCTCCTATTCCAGTCCAAAACCAACGTTGCTCCTCTCCCATTCTAATCCAAAACCAGCGCTGCTCCTCTCCTCTTCCATTCAAAAACCACCGCCGGTGAGTGAAGGTGCTGTGGAAAAGTAGATCGATGGAGGAGTACAACCGATACGTGAGGATCGCAGACGGCGACCCTGTGAAGCTAGCTAGGATGTTGGAGATACAGTCTTGGTTTGACAACAAGGACCAACTAGCAACGACAGCGACATCCATGGACAAATATCTGCAACAGAGTGAAAAGGCGGCGATACTCCCGGAGGGAGTCGCGCGGGAGTACATAGAGCTGCTCCTCTGGGCCATGGAGCAAACAGATTCACCGAATCCGATTGTGAGGGAGCGGTGGTGGGAGTATCGATCCCAGATGGAGCATGCACCAGAGATTGAAGGATCGAGCATCTACAGGGTGTCGTTTGTGAGGGTGTCCTGCCAGAGCGTGCTGGTGGAGTCTTCGTCGACCGAACCCAACTGCAAGAGGAGAAAAGCAGTTGGCCTGACGACGCTTCCCCGCCATCCTCTCCCTCGCTGTTCACATTGTCTCACGGGGCGGCTGTCTGCCGCCGAGGAATAGGAGGGGACTGCACCCCCCCCCCCAGCCCAATAGTCGGGCAGGTTGTGAATTGTCAGAAGGAGCTTAGGGTTGTCAGTATTTGGAGGTTGTGAATTGTGTTTTGTGTTGTGTATTTTGAGAGTACTTTCAGATATGAATGTCTTTTGAATTTTAGATTTGCATTATTGAGCATATGAAGTATTTTGTGAATTCTAGAGATCTATTTTTAGCACTTAAAAAAATGTAGTTTCCCAGAGAGGAAACTGCAAGTTTCAGTTTCAGATAAGAAACTGCAAGTTCAGTTTCAGATAAGAAACTGCAACTTTCAGAGGCAGAGCATTTATATTAACACGGCCTTTTCAAACAGGGTTAACATCATGTTGGAAGTTTTATTCATGGTCGAAAATGGAACTACCAGCCAGTTAACATCATGCTGATCAACATTCATGCATAGCACATCTTCATATGATGCACAGTCAAAAAGATATACTATTTTCAAAATGCCCACACAATGTCGAGTGTGCGAAACACAGAGAAAACGGGGGACGAAGTTTTGGCAAGTGTTGTACGTGGTGTGCGTAGATGACAAATAAAGGCAGAGGCAAAAAATTTGGAGATATTTTCCTTGCACAGGTGGAATCGAACCCGGGCGGAACAACTGTCCGATAGTATCACTTGGTCACTAAGCTAGTTCGGTAGTTTCGTTAATAATAAGGCACTTCCTCAGGTGGTCGGATCCCCTCCTGCGCCTTTGTGCGCTTGTCACGACGCCGCTGTCAGCTGTTGTGAACATGCTGAACAAACGAGAGGAATCTGGAGAGTACTTTACATGGAGTGGCAGACAGTCGGGACCCACCAGGTCTATGGCCGTACGCAAGCAAGTCCCTCATCGAAAAAATACTTCCTCCTAAGGCTATACTGACGTTGGGGCGCACGGGTTTGTCAACATAGTTAAATTTTTTTAGGTGCTTCAACATAGTTACCATAGGAGATAAATTCACAACGAAGCGGGGAGCTGGCAGGTATCATTTATTATCACTGGGGCAGCAAGTATCAGCTGGGTTTTGGGTTGCCCCGTCTAGGCTTTCTTTTTTAACATGCGCAGCCCACCACCTCGGATGGGAGGTCCATAGCCTGTTTCTTGAGGGCCCTCATGTATCGACCGGCCTATATACCTCCCATCCGAGGTTTTATTTTTCTTGAAACATCGGCAGCCCAATTTATGTATTTTTTGAAGAAAACCTAGAGGTCTGTTCTATTTTTCTATATAAGAATAGGAACGCCAGGTCCAACTTATGTTTCTCTTCTAACTATATTATATATATTTAAATTATTTTATATGTTATTATATATTATTTTTATTGTCATCATATATTTAACAGATACTTACATATGTAAGAAAACAATATTCCACATCTTATTAACTTATAAAAATAATTTCTTAACAATAAAATCCTGGATTGTTTTGGCACGAAAATCCTAGTGATTGTGTACAAAAGCTTGGTAAGATTTAAGGATGAATGTAATAATATCACTTATTATTTAAATATATTTATAACAAAATGCTCAGCCCCTGTTTATTTTTTGATAACATTGCTGGCCCAACCCAACATTAATTTTTTGATAACATTGCTGGCCCAACCCAACATTATAATTAGAATCAGCCCAGCAAAATTGTGTATTTCGAGAAAGTGCAAATGGCCTATAATTTTTTAGGAAAAAAATAAATGGGCTGCATGGGCGCTACATTATTTGTTCACCCAGCCCAGCTAATGGACTGTAATTCAAAAAAAGATCAAATTGACTGTAAATTCCACCCTGCAAAAAAAGACTGTAAATTCTGAAAAAATGGGTTGAATACGTGCCACATTTTTGGAGGCTGATATGTGGTCCAATAGGTTGAAGCCAATGCAAGTCGTTGTCAACTGAGTCAACAAATGATTCTAACATCGTTAGCCGTTGGATTTACATCCAACAACCGGCATCCATCTTCAATCTCTCGTCTTCTTCCTCCAACGCTGCCGGGACCACCTCCCGCCTCCTGCTGCTAGCAGCTCTGCTTAGCACGCTTCGTTGTGAAGCGCTACTCCACCGTTGGCAGGCCATCCCTCCACCCCTCCACACCTCCTGTTCTTCTCCACCGACTGCCGAACCACACCACACTAGAACCAATTAACCCTCATACACCTCTCCGTCTGTGACTCTACTCCCGCGTCTTCCCATCTCCGGCTCGTTGCTGTCCAGGGCCTCGCCGTCGTCCACCACCTTGGATGCACAAGGCGCGGCATGGTCAACGTGGTCAACGAACGACACCATCGGAAGTAGACTGTGCGTAGAGAGGCTGACAGCTGGGTCCATGGCCGCACACAAGGAAATGCCTCCTTATTACACGCAAAATAATGATTCCTTCACCTGACATCTGGGACCCACCGGAAGGGCCTCTGTATTTCGCGAAAAAACGTGCCCCCCGCTGACAGGTCGGACCCACCATCTATCTTCGCACGCAAGGAAGTGCCTCCTTATTATGCACAAAAAAATGAATACTCCCACTGCCACCTGAAACCCAGCATAGTGGGAGGCTAACTTGTGGGCCTACCAAGTTGACGGGGACGGAGGGCTTTGTCAACTTAGTCAATATGAACGATTCTAGCTCTTGTTACCGTACGATGTTCATCCAACGGCTGTAGTGCTTCTTTAACCTCTGGTCTTCTTGCTCCAGCCGCCCAAACCAGCGCCGGTCATGTCGCGTGCTCCTGCCTCCCGTGGCCGGCTGTGATGCCACGGAGGCCTCACCGCCCCCTACTACTTCCACCACTGGCCAGGCCATCCCTCTACTCACCCACACCCCCTGTTATTCTATGGCGACGGCAGCCTCAAACCGCAGCCGAACCAGTGAACCCTCGTACTCCTCTCTGTGTGGACATCCACTGCCGCGTCTTCCTCGGCTCCACATCGTCCCCTTCCTAGGCCTCGCTGTCGTCCACCGCCCTGGTGCTCTTGGCGCGGCGTGGTCAACGTGGTCAAGGAACGACTTTCATCGGACGTGGACTGTACATGGAGAGGCTCACAGTTGGGTCCACGGCCGCAGCAAGGAAGTGCCTCCTTATTATGCAGAAAATAATGATTCCTCCACCTGACAGCAGGGACCTACCGGACGGGCCACCGTATTTCACGAAAAAATGTTTCCCCCCTGACTGCTGGGACCTACCAGCTATATCTTTGCACGCAAGGAAGTGCGTCCATATTACGGGCAAAAAAATGATTCGCCCCCTGAGTGCTGGGACCCACCAGCTACATCTTTGCACGTAAGGAAGTGCCTAACAGTCGGGACCCACCTGGTCGAAGCATACGTAGCATTGTCACTCTGATCGCGAACGTGTACGTACATACTGATCGATGTAAAGGCGTGCATGTGTCGTAGTAGAGGCGCGCGTGTAGCATATACATGTACGTACATCGGCTAGGGTGCAAGAAAGTAAATACGGCCACGTACATACATATGGGCGGGATCTCGAACGCCTACTCGCGCATACGTACGGCCAGGGCTCGTGTACATGGCTGGGTCGGAACGGAGAAACCGTGTCTTCGCTGTGTTCATGGGGAGGCAACGGAATGCAGTCGTGTTCACGGGAGGCCAAGGAATGGGTCGTGTTCATCGGGAGAGCAACGGAACGCGTGGAGAAGCCATCGGCATTGGACGAACAAGCCGATGAAACGAGGCCTGGCATACCACAAACGGAGGAAACGGCCTTGTGTTCGCCGACCCACATGTTCGAAAACGGGATTCCTGTTCATCAGGAGGGGTCTGGTGTACCGCAAAACAGAGGAAACGGACTTGTGTTGGAACCTCCATACGGTCGAAACCGGGGTCCTGTTGTTCGGAGGGGTGTGGGCGTACCGGCCAAAACAGAGGAAACAGGACTTGTTGTTGGAGCTCTACGGTTGAAACGGGGGTCTTATTCATCGGGAGGGGTTGGCGTACCGCAAAACGGGACTCCACGGGGGGTACTGTTCATCTCCACCGTCGGACCATCGCTCCTGGCCTCCACGGGCTACTGTTCATCCACCGCTCGACCTCCTCCAGCCTCTACCTGCGACTGTTCATCCACAGGCTCCTGTTCATCCAGCCTCCACCGCGCGCTACTCCACCGGCTACTGTTCAACCACCCCTCTCCACGGGCTCCTGTTCAACCACCTCTCCACGGGCTACTATTCATCCACCCTCCACCATCTACTGTTCATCCAGCCCTCCACGGGGTCGTCCTGTTCATCTAGCCCTCCACGGGGTCCTGTTCATCCAGCCCCAACCGGCTCGATCGATCGGGGTCCTGTTCATCCAGAGGCAACACCACGGGGTCCTGTTCATCCACCCCCACCGCTCACTGTTCATCCACCCCCCCCCAAGGGTCACTTTTCATCCAGAGGCAGCATCGATCGGCTTCAGTTAGCAGCAGTAGCGAAGGAATCACTCGATCGGGTTCAGTTGACAGCCATCGATCGATCGCTCGGGTTCAGTAACGCGTAGCCTACAGTGCAATCGCTCGGGTTCAGTTAGGCGATGCCTCGCTCGGGTTCAATTAGAGCCCAACGCATCACTGATACGTCCATTTTGCATCATGCTTTTATATCAATATTTATTGCATTATGGGCTGTTATTACACATTATATCTCAATACTTATGGCTATTCTCTCTTATTTTACAAGGTTTACCATGAAGAGGGGGGATGCCGGCAGCTGGAATTCTGGCTGGAAAAGGAGCAAACGTTGGAAACCTATTCTGCACAACTCCAAAAGACCCGAGACTCCACGAAACAACTTTTTGGAATTAATAAGAATTTATGGGCAAAAGAAATAGGACAGGGGGGCCACACCCTGTCCAGGAGACAGGGGGCTCCCACCTAGGGCGCGACCCCCTATCTCCTGGGCCCCCTGGTGGGCCTCCGGCGTCCATCTTCTACTATATCATCACTTTTACCCTGGAAAAAATCGTGGGCAAGCTTACGGGACGAAACTCCGCCGCCACGAGGCGGAACCTTGGCGGAATCAATCTAGGGCTCTGGTGGAACTGTTCTGCCGGGGACACTTCCCTCCGGGAGGGGGAAATCATCACCAATGATCCTCTCATCGAGAGGGGGTCAATCTCCATCAACATCTTCACCAGCACCATCTCATCTCAAAACCCTAGTTCATCTCTTGTATCCAATCTTGTATCAAAACCACAAATTGGTACTTGTGGGTTGCTAGTAGTGTTGATTACTCCTTGTAGTTGATGCTATTTGGTTTACTTGGTGGAAGATCATATGTTCAGATCCTTTATGCATATTATTACCCCTCTGATTATGAACATGAATATGCTTTGTGAGTAGTTACGTTTGTTCCTGAGGAATGGTGAAGTCTTGCTATTAGTAGTCATGTGAATTTGGTATTCGTTCGATATTTTGATGAGATGTATGTTGTCTCTCCTCTAGTGGTGTTATGTGAACATCGACTACATGACACTTCACCATTATTTGGGCCTAGAGGAAGGCATAGGGAAGTAATAAGTATATGATGGGTTGCTAGAGTGACAGAAGCTTAAACCCTAGTTTATGCGTTGCTTCGTTAGGGGTTGATATGGATCCATATGTTTAATGTTGTGGTTAGGCTTACCTTAATACTCTTTTTTGTAGTTGCGTATGCTTGCAATAGGGGTTAATCATAAGTGGGATGCTTGTCCATGTTAGGGCAGTACCCAAGTGTCGGTCCACCCACATATCAAATTATCAAAGTACCGAACGCGAATCTTACGAACGTGATGAAAACTAGCTTGACGATAATTCCCAATGTGTCCTCGGGAGCTCCTTCTTCATTATTAGAATTTGTCCAGGCTTACCCTTTGCTACATAAAGGATTGGGCCACCTTGCTGCACTTTATTTACTTTATTTACTTTTTGCTCATTACTATTTACCTTATCACAAAACTATCTATCACCTACTATTTCAGTGCTTGCAGAGAAAACCTTACTGAAAACCGCTTATCATTTCCTTCTGCTCCTCGTTGGGTTCGACACTCTTACTTATCGAAAGGACTATGATAGATCCCCTATACTTTTGGGTCATCAAGACTCTTTTCTGGCGCCATTGCCGGGGAGCGTAGCGCTCTTAGTGAGTGGAACTTGGTAAGGAAACATTTATATAGTGTGCTAAAATTTTCTGTTACTTGTCACTATGGAAACTAATCCTTTGAGGGGCTTGTTTGGGGTATCCTCACCCCAACCAGAAGAGCAAATAGATGCTCCTCAACCTACTGAACCTTATGAAAATATTCACTTGGAGATTCGTTCGGGTATGATAGAAAAACTGCTAGCTAATCCTTTTGCAGGAGACGGAACATTGCATCCCGACTTACACCTTATCTTTGTGGATGAAGTTTGTGGATTATTTAAGCTTGCAGGTATTCCCGATGATGTTGTCAAAAGGAAGGTCTTCCCTTTATCTTTGAAGGGAGATGCATTGACATGGTATAGGCTATGGGATGATTCGAGATATTGGAATTGTAAGCGATTGAAGTTGGAATTTCACCAGAAGTTCTATCCTATGCATCTTGTTCATCGTGATCGTAATTACATATATAATTTCTGGCCTCGCGAAGGAGAAAGCATCGCTCAAGCTTGGGGGAGGATTAAGTCAATGTTGTATTCATGCCCCAATCATGAGCTCTCTCGGGAAATGATTATTCAGAATTTTTATGCTCGAGTTTCTCTTGATAATCGCAACCTGCTCGATACTTCCTGTGCTGGTTCCTATATGCTGAAGACTATTGATTTCACATGGGACTTATTGGAAAGAATTAAATGCAACTCTGAAGATTGGGGTTCCGACGATGGTAAGGAGTCAGGTATGACACCTAAGTTTGATTGTGTTAAATCTTTTATGGATACCGATGCTTTCCGAGGATTTAGCTCTAAGTATGGACTTGACTCTGAGATAGTACCTACTTTTTGTGAAACTTTTGCTACTCACGTTGATCTCCCTAAGGAGAAGTGGTTTAAATATAATCCTCCTGTTGAAGTGAAAGTAGTTGCGCCTATTACAGTCGAAGAGAAGACTATTACATATAGTGATCCTATTATTCCTACTGCTTATGTTGAAAATCCTCCTTTTCCTGTTAGGATAAAAGATCATGTTAAAGCTTCGACTGTTGTTCGTAAGAGTAATACTAGGACCTATACACCTCCTGAGCAAATTAATGTTGAACCTGGTATTGCTATGATTAAAGATCTTTTGGATGAGGACTTAGATGGGCATGTTATCTCTTTCTTTGGTGAAACTGCTAATATTGCTCGACCTGATACTAAGACACATAGACCTGTTGTAGGCACGCCTGCTATTTCTGTTAAAATAGGAGATCATTGTTATCATGGTTTATGCGATATGGGTGCTAGTGCTAGTGCGATACCTTATGATCTTTATAAAGAAATTATGCATGATATTGCACCTGTTGAATTAGAAGACATTGATGTTACTATTAAACTTGCTAATAGGGACACCATTAAACCTATTGGGATTGTTAGAGATGTTGAAGTCTTGTGTGGGAAAATTAAATACCCTGCTGATTTTCTTGTTCTTGGTTCCCCACAAGACGATTTTTGTCCCATTATTTTTGTAGACCCTTCTTGAATACTGCTAGTGCTAAGATTAATTGTGAAAAGAATATTGTCACTGTTGGCATAGATGGTATGTCTCATGAGTTTAATTTCGCTAAGTTTAGTAGACAACCTCGCGAAAGGGAACCACCTAGTAAGGATGAAATTATTGGTCTTGCTTCCATTGCTGTTCCTCCAACTGATCCGTTGGAAAAATATTTGCTACAGCATGAAAACGATATGTTTATGAAGGAAAGGGAAGAAATAGATGAAGTGTTCCTTAAACAAGAACCTATGCTAAAACATAACCTTCCCGTTGAAATTCTTGGGGATCCCCCTCCACACAAGGGTGATCACGTGTTTGAATTCAAACCATTACCTGATAATCTTAAGTATGCTTATATTGATGAAAAAGAAATATATCATGGTATTATTATTGCTAACCTTTCAGAGAAAGAAGAAGAAAGATTATTGAAAACTCTGAAGAAGCACCGAGCTGCTATTGGATATACTCTGGATGATCTTAAGGGCATTAGTCCCACATTATGTCAACACAAAATTTCAGTGGAGAAAGATGCCAAACCAGTTAGGGATCCTCAAAGACGATTAAATCCCAAAATGAAGGAAGTGGTAAGAAAGGAGATACTAAAGCTCCTTGAGGCAGGTATTATTTATCCCGTCGCTGATAGTGAATGGGTAAGCCCTGTCCATTGTGTCCCTAAAAAGGGAGGTATTACCGTTGTTCCTAATGATAAAGATGAATTGATCCTGCAAAGAATTATTACAGGTTATAGGATGGTAATTGATTTCCGTAAGTTAAATAAAGCTACTAAGAAAGATCATTACCCTTTACCTTTTATTGATCAAATGCTAGAGAGGCTATCCAAACACACACATTTTTGCTTTCTAGATGGTTATTCTAGTTTCTCATAGATACCTGTATCAGCAGGGGATCAATCTAAAACTTCTTTTACTTGCCCTTTTGGTACCTTTGCTTATAGACGTATGCCTTTTGGTTTATGTAATGCACCTGCTACCTTTCAAAGATGCATGATGGCTATATTTTCTGATTTTTGTGAAAAGATTTGTGAGGTATTCATGGATGACTTCTCCGTCTATGGATCCTCTTTTGATGATTGTTTGAGCAACCTTGATCGAGTTTTGCAGAGATGCGAAGACACTAGTCTCGTCCTGAATTGGGAAAAGTGTCACTTTATGGTTAATGAAGGCATTGTCTTGGGGCACAAGATCTCCGAGAGAGGTATTGAAGTTGATAAAGACAAAGTTGATGCTATTGAAAAGATGCCATGTCCCAAGGACATAAAAGGTATAAGAAGTTTCCTTGGTCATGCCGGCTTTTATAGGAGGTTCATTAAGGACTTTTCTAAAATCTCTAGGCCTCTGACTAATTTATTGCAAAAAGATATTCCTTTTGTCTTTGATGATGATTGTGTAGAAGCATTTGAAACACTCAAGAAAGCTTTGATCACTGCACCTATTGTTCAGCCACCTGATTGGAATTTACCTTTTGAAATTATGTGCGATGCTAGTGATTATGCTGTAGGTGCTCTTTTAGGGCAAAGAGTCGATTGAAAGTTATCCAGTATGCTAGTAAGACTCTTGATACTGCCCAGAGAAATTATGCTACTACTGAAAAAGAGTTCTTAGCAGTTGTGTTTGCATGTGATAAGTTTAGACCTTATATTGTTGATTCCAAGTTACTATTCACACTGATCATGCTGCTATTAAATATCTTATGGAAAAGAAAGATGCTAAGCCTAGACTCATTAGATGGGTTCTCTTGCTCCAAGAATTTGACTTGCATATTATTGATAGAAAGGGAGCTGAGAACCCCGTTGCAGACAACTTGTCTAGGCTAGAGAATGTTCTTGATGACCCACTGCCTATTAATGATAGCTTTCCTGATGAACAATTAGCGGTTGTCAATGCTTCTCGTACTGCTCCTTGGTATGCTGATTATGCTAATTACATTGTTGCTAAATATATACCGCCTAGTTTCACATACCAGCAAAAGAAAAAGTTCTTTTATGATTTAAGACATTACTTCTAGGATGATCCACACCTTTATAAAGAAGGAGTAGATGGTATTATTAGACGTTGTGTGCCTGAGCATGAACAGGAACAAATCCTACGCAAGTGTCACTCTGAATCCTATGAAGGACACCACGCTGGAGATAGAACTGCACACAAGGTACTACAATCTGGTTTTTATTGGCCTACTCTTTTCAAAGATGCTCGTAAGTTTGTCTTATCTTGTGATGAATGTCAAAGAATAGGTAACATTAGTAGACGCCAAGAAATGCCTATGAATTATTCTCTTGTTATTGAACCGTTTGATGTTTGGGGCTTTGATTATATGGGACCTTTTCCTGCCTCCAATGGTTATACACATATTTTAGTTGTTGTTGATTATGTTACTAAGTGGGTAGAAGCTATTCCAACTAGTAGTGTTGATCATAACACTTCTATTAAAATGCTTAAAGAAGTTATTTTTCCGAGGTTTGGAGTCCCTAGATATCTTATGACTGATGGTGGTTCACACTTTATTCATGGTGCTTTCCGTAAGATGCTCGCTAAGTATGATGTCAATCATAGAATCGCATCTCCTTATCACCCGCAGTCTAGTGGTCAAGTAGAGTTGAGCAATAGAGAGCTCAAATTAATTTTGCAAAAGACTGTGAATAGATCTAGAAAGAATTGGTCCAAAAAACTTGATGATGCATTATGGGCCTATAGAACTGCATACAAAAATCATATGGGTATGTCTCCATATAAGATGGTTTATGGAAAAGCGTGTCATTTACCTCTTGAACTTGAACATAAAGCATATTGGGCTATTAAAGAGCTCAATTATGACTTCAAACTTGCCGGTGAGAAGAGGTTATTTGATATTAGCTCACTTGATGAATGGAGAACCCAAGCATATGAGAATGCCAAGCTTTTCAAAGAAAAAGTCAAACGCTGGCATGATAAGAGGATACAAAAGCGTGAGTTTAACGTAGGAGATTATGTGTTATTGTTCAACTCTCGTTTAAGATTTTTTGCAGGAAAACTTCTCTCAAAATGGGAAGGTCCCTACGTTATCGAGGAGGTCTATCATTCTGGTGCTATAAAAATCAACAACTTCAAGGCACAATTCCGAGGGTGGTAAACGGTCAACGAATTAAACATTATATTTCAGGTAATCCTATCAATGTTGAAACTAATATTATTGAAACCATAACCCCTGAGGAATACATAAGAGACACTTTCCATAATGTTCCAGACTCCGAAAAGGCATAGGTACGTGGTACAGTAAGTAAACCGACTCCAAAACAACTCTAATGGCAATTTTTATCAGTTTTGGATTATTTAAGAATTTTAGGAAGAAAGAAGTAGTCTGAAAGGGACACGAAGCTCCCACGAGAGAGGATGGCACCCCCCCCTGTAGGGCGCGCCCCCCTGTCTCGTGGGCACCTCGTGTGCCTCCCGGACTCTGTTTTCTTGTATGTTACGTATTTTGGTCGGTAAAAATTCATTATATATACTCTTGAAGGTTTCGAACACCGTATCACGCAAACATCCTCTGTTTTCGTTTCGAGCTATTTCTGTTTCAGATCTAGAGCATCATGTCGTCTCCAAGCGCTCCCAAGGACAAGTTTTTCGAGAGGGTTGTCAACTCCTATCTCGCGGAGATGCTGCATCACCCTCAAACCATTGAGATGCGTGAGGGGGTGTTGCACATCCGCGATGTGGAGGGACCAAGGCGTACCGGGAGCGTGGAGACAAAGCTCGAAGCTATGGAGAAAGAAGTTTTCAAGTGTCAAGGGATGGTGGAGCGTGGACTCAACACCAACCAGATGATGATCACGGAGTTCACCAACAACCACAAGCTGGATGCCAAAGTCATTGAGGAGACCATCTTCAAGCTTCAAGAGAAAATCGAGCACCTCCAAGCCCAGATTTATGACCTGCAAAACCATAACTGTGAGTATGAATATAGATTCAAGCGAATGAGTTTGGCTGCAGATTTAAGGATCCCGGAGACTCGATCATCCTTTTATGATGGAGAGCCTATGCCTTGGAAGACGGACGACAAGCCTACATCATCAACAACTCCTACTTCACCACCTCCGAAGAAATAATCACATGGGTATGGGCACTCCCCTTGGCAACTGCCAAGCTTGGGGGAGGTGCCCCGGTATCGTATCACCATCACACTCCTATCTTTACCGCTTTATTTAGTTCGATCCTTTTAGTAGTATCTTGATCTATTAGTTCGAAGTTTTGATATCAAGTAGTTTTGAATTTTTCATTGTGATCTCTTTATGTAATCGAGTTTGTGTGCTATCTATAATAAAGATTAGTGTTGAGTCAAGGGCTTTGCTATGTTGCTATGATCTTGAGAAAGTAGAAAGAACAAAAGAGTTCATATTGATCTTATGGATAGTGATAACTTCACACATAGAAAGTATGAGGCATAAAAATTGTTGAGAGTTGATGAACGTAGCCTTGGTCATCGTTGCAATTAATAGGAAGTAATAAGGAAAGAGGGGTTCACATATAAATATATTATCTTGGACATCTTTTATGATTGTGAAGCACTCATTAAGTATGACATGCTAAAAGAGTTGACGTTGGACAAGGAAGACAACGTAATGGTTTATGTTTTCCGACATCTCAGTTAAAGTATATTGTCATTGACCTTCCAAACATGTTGAGCTTGCCTTTCCCCCTCATGCTAGCCAAATTCCTTGCACCAAGTAGAGATACTACTTGTGCTTCCAAATATCCTTAAACCCAGTTTTGCCATGAGAGTCCACCATACCTACCTATGGATTGAGTAAGATCCTTCAAGTAAGTTGTCATCGGTGCAAGCAATAAAAATTGCTCTCTAAATATGTATGACTTATTAGTGCAGAGAAAATAAGCTTTGTACGAACTTGTTGTGGAAGTAATAAAAGCGACAGACTGCATAATAAAGGTCCATAGATTTTGTGTATCGAACCCTAAAGCGCATGACAACCTCTGCTTCCCTCTGCGGAGGGCCTATCTTTTACTTCATGTTCTTACTTTATGCTTTTATTTTGTGCTTGAGTCAAGGTGATCTTCCACTTTTCCCTTTTTTCATTTTATCCTTTGGCAAGCTCTTCGTGTTTGAAAGATCGTGATATACATATCCAATTGGATGTTCGTTAGCATGGGCCATTATTGTTGACATCACCTAAAGGTGAATACGTTGGGAGGCAACACAATAAGCCCCTATCTTTCTCAGTGTCCGTCTAAAACTCCATAACCACAAGTATTGCATGAGTGTTAGCAATTGTAGAAGATTATATGATAGTTGAGTATGTGGACTTGCTGAAAAGCTCTATTGTTGACTCTTTCTGATGTTATGATAAATTGTGATTGCTTCAATGACTGAGATTATAGTTTGTTAGTTCTTAATGAAGTTTGTGAACCATACTTGACATTGTGAATTGCTTATTACTTGAACATAGGAAATCATATGACAAAATCCATATATGTTGCTGTTATTAGAATGATCATGATGCCCTCATGTCCGTATTTTATTTTTATCGACACCTCTATCTCTAAACATGTGGACATATTTTTCGATTTCAGCTTCCGCTTGAGGACAAGCGAGGTCTAAGCTTGGGGGAGTTGATACGTCCATTTTGCATCATGCCTTTATATCAATATTTATTGCATTATGGGCTGTTATTACACATTATATCTCAATACTTATGGCTATTCTCTCTTATTTTACATGGTTTACCATGAAGAGGGGGGATGCCGGCAGCTGGAATTCTGGCTGGAAAAGGAGCAAACTTGGAAACCTATTCTGCACAACTCCAAAAGACATGACACTCCACGAAACAACTCTTTGGAATTAATAAGAATTTATGGGCAAAAGAAATAGGCCAGGGGGGCCACACCCTGTCCAGGAGACAGGGGGCGCCCCCACCCCCCTAGGGCGCGACCCCCTATCTCCTGGGCCCCTGGTGGGCCTCCGTGTCCATCTTCTGCTATATCATCACTTTTCCCCTTGAAAAAATCATGGGCAAGCTTACGGGATGAAACTCCGCCGCCACGAGGCGGAACCTTGGCGGAATCAATCTAGGGCTCTGGTGGAGCTGTTCTGCCGGGGACACTTCCCTCCGGGAGGGGGAAATCATCACCAACGTCATCACCAACGGTCCTCTCATCGAGAGGGGGTCAATCTCCATCAACATCTTCACCGGCACCATCTCATCTCAAAACCCTAGTTCATCTCTTGTATCCAATCTTGTATCAAAACCATAAATTGGTACCTGTGGGTTGCTAGTAGTGTTGATTACTCCTTGTAGTTGATGCTAGTTGGTTTACTTGGTGGAAGATCATATGTTCAGATCCTTTATGCATATTATTACCCCTCTGATTATGAACATGAATATGCTTTGTGAGTAGTTACGTTTGTTCCTGAGGACATGGGTGAAGTCTTGCTATTAGTAGTCATGTGAATTTGGTATTCGTTCGATATTTTGATGAGATGTATGTTGTCTCTCCTCTAGTGGTGTTATGTGAACGTCGACTACATGACACTTCACCATTATTTGGGCCTAGAGGAAGGCATAGGGAAGTAATAAGTAGATGATGGGTTGCTAGAGTGACAGAAGCTTAAACCCTAGTTTATGCGTTGCTTCATTAGGGGTTGATATGGATCCATATGTTTAATGTTGTGGTTAGGTTTACCTTAATACTCTTTTTTGTAGTTGCGGATGCTTGCAATAGGGGTTAATCATAAGTGGGATGCTTGTCCATGTTAGGGCAGTACCCAAGTGTCGGTCCGCCCACATATCAAATTATCAAAGTACCGAACGTGAATCTTACGAACGTGATGAAAACTAGCTTGACGATAATTCCCAATGTGTCCTCGGGAGCTCCTTCTTCATTATTAGAATTTGTCCAGGCTTATCCTTTGCTACATAAAGGATTGGGCCACCTTGCTGCACTTTATTTACTTTATTTACTTTTTGCTTGTTACTATTTACCTTATCACAAAACTATCTATCACCTACTATTTCAGTGCTTGCAGAGAAAACCTTACTGAAAACCGCTTATCATTTCCTTCTGCTCCTCGTTGGGTTCGACACTCTTACTTATCGAAAGGACTACGATAGATCCCCTATACTTGTGGGTCATCACTCGCACACACGCGCGTATGTGTACGAGAGAAAAGTGCATTGCTCGGCCCCCGACCACCCACCGTAACCGGGAACTCCCCGAAAATTTCCTTGCCCTCGCTTCTATCACGGTTTTTTCCATCATGGACGGCCCAAAGAATTTCATGCAGTTGCGTCTCCGGCACGCCCAGGACAAAAAGCCCATTTTCTGTCATGATTTTTTGTCATAGAAGTAGGAGCCCACCACATCTATGATGATACCGGGTTTTGTCACAATTATCGTCATAGAAGTGTCATAAGTATGACAGGAAAAAAAATTGTTCGGCCCAAAATGTCACGGATGTGTCATTTTTTTGTAGTGCATGTTGCTGAAGTTCTCATTTCCTTTGTCTGCTTTATGTGAAATATCTCCACTTCTCTCTTCTTTTCTCATTGCATCTCCTCCGTTCTGCATCCCTGCAACATTTCCCATCACCCCCTCCAACTGACTTTTATCATTGCTTTTCATTCCTTGCACCAATTAAGATAACAGAGATGCCAACAAGTGTTGTTGCTGACTTTGATCTTTGCCATCCATTTGTTCCTTCTCATCCTCTTTTTCTTCACCAGATTTTCCTGCCTCCATAGTATTTTTCCTCTTATTATCTTCTACTGACTCTTTCCTCCCAACTTTGGCTTGCCAAATCATCTTATCACCATTTCCATCACCAGCAAACTCCTCCTCTTCAACTCCTCTGCCCAGCCCTGTCCCAGCACGAAATCTCCCTCCACCTCTACCAAAACCTCCATTTCTATCAAAGGAATTAGACATACCTCTGTTCCATCCACTCCCTCTCCCTGTGCTATTGAATCTCCCCGCAGCATCTCCTCCTTCTCCTCCTCTGTTGAATCTGGCAGCTCCATATCCTCTCCCAAAATTCCCAGCCATCTCTCTCTTCGGTGACGGAGGGGGGAAGAGAGTAGGAAACCCTAAATGATGGGACTACATTCCCCCTCTCCCACACCCTGCTTTATAGCCCCCTGCCCCTTTTGCTTTTTTTAGGCTGGGTTCTCATTTGGCCCACTAGCCCTCCACTATGGTAGGCCTAAGTCCAAATCCATGTCCACATCTTTCCCCACATAGCCTCCAAAAATAAACGGAGGTCTCTGTTGGTCATCATTTTTCCTATCCTCATTTCTCCCTTTTTTGTAGCCGAATGTGGCCCAATCGGGGTTTCTTCCATTTCTAATTCCCCAAAGTCAATCCCCTCTTCTTCATACCAAGACAAAAATGGAGGAATTTTTCCATTTTCCATATGTTTTTTCACAACATTTGAATCAATCCCTTTAGTATTATTTTTCCTGTCTATTCTAGCATCCCTCTGATCTCCAAAACATTTCCCCTCTCTTGCTCACTCATTTTTTAGGCAGCTCTGTTGACCTCATCATCAGCTTGAGATTGAAGCCAGTTTTTGTTTCTAATTCTGGATCTAAACCCTCTCAACCCTTTTATACTAATAATCCTAGCATCATCAACATGAATTGACGAAGTAGATGCTAAGTATTTGATGCAATTATCCATACCTGAAGAGAAGATCGGGTCGTCCCCCTCCCCCTCCTCCTCAAATTCCTCCCGGGCCAACAACCAGAAACGATTACCAGCCGGCGAGCACCCTACTGACGGTGGGAGAGAGCTTGGAGGCAAGGGGATCGCCTCGGGAAGCGGGGGGGGGGGGGGGGGCGGCGAGGAAGCAAGGTCGGAGTTGCTGGAGTCCTGGACCGACGCCTTGGTGGTTCTGCCTCCTCCTCGTCTTCTTCGATGTCCATCGGCATCCACCTGGACCCGGGCGCCGGAATCCCCATCACCACCTCCTGCGGTGGCGCCGGCAGCTGGATCTGGCTGTAGCGGAGCGAACAGAACACCTTCCACTTCTCCCTCTGCTCCGGTATCGGTGACTCCACCTCGAGCATCGCCCAGAGCAGCACCCCCATCGCCGGCTAGC
The DNA here is from genome assembly GCF_018294505.1 of Triticum aestivum. Classification (NCBI taxonomy): domain Eukaryota; kingdom Viridiplantae; phylum Streptophyta; class Magnoliopsida; order Poales; family Poaceae; genus Triticum; species Triticum aestivum. Next base: position 702,951,498 of record NC_057810.1, on the reverse strand, counting down.
AGTCGTAGTTGGGGAAGCACCTGAGGATTTCCTCCCCCCTGAGCTTGTCCCTCACCATCCCCGGCGTGTCGTTGAGCGATTTCTCCATCGGGAACTAGCGGTCTATCTCCTTCAGCCTCCCCATCAGCACCTCGTCGCTGATGGACAGCGCCCACATCTGCTGCTCTTGAGTCGTCATCCAGCCCTAGCTCTCGATGCGGTCGAGTGCGGTGGTTCGCGAGATGGGGATAAGTGGCAAGGAGAGCGATGGAGAGCCGAGCCGTCTTAGGCCTCCTAATATCCTCTCTCTCCCCTCCCTCCACGCCATTACTCACCTCAGGAACCACACCAGACTCGCCCCACCGGCCAGCCGCCACAATACGCGCCAAGTGGCACGGGAACTGTACATATGGCCCACCGAGAATCCCGCATCATCGTGCCACCCCTGTGCATCGACCACACCTCGTCGGTGTTGAGGAGCTCCAGCCGATGTCCTCGCCGGCGCATGGTCCCCGGCCTGAAGACCAGCAGCGTCGTGCCGAGGTTCGGCACGAAGTCGCACCTGATCCGCCTGTCGCCCCACCGTGCGTCACACGCCATCCCCCAGAGGCCCAGGCTCAATGCCTTTGCACTTCAGCCTTCCATCGATCGCCGATCAAGTAGATCGCAAGCATCAGCCCACCAATCACCCGCCAGCTACCGAGATAAACAGTGAGTGGTGGGACCCATACCGAGATATTTCTGGTCTAAATTGGCGCACGACAGTTGTAACTCTATCCCACATAATATTTCCAAATATAGGTAGTAAAAAACAAAACAACAGAGGAAACTCAAAACTAACACGCTTTAATATAGGTATGTATGAAAACATGTTATTATTTTTTCTATATGACAACATTGGCTTTGCCCAGTTTATGTGACAACACTTAACTTTTCTATATGACAACACTATTAACAAGCGTTTTCTTTGATCTTAATGGCTTGTTGGTGAAAGATTATGGCCTTGACCATTCTCCATTTGTAAGAAACTATAGAAGAGTCTCTTGATATGTTCTTGTAACGTTTGTGGGGTTGTGAATCAAATAGAAAAACCCAGAATTGTTTCAAACATGCAACAGATACTATCGCCACAAAATATACATGAGGTACTACTTTGTGTGGTAAAGATGTCATATTACTTTCTCAAGCACAAGGACCCAAATTCTCACATTGTGCATCCAGGGATTCTTAATGGCAAAAGACTACATTTGTGCAATAAATGGGACCCAAAATAGGAATTCTATTCTTAAAGACAAGCAAGTCAGGTGCGTAGGAAGAACCAGCATCATCACTCATAAGGTGATGGCAATATGTGACTTTCATATGCAGTTTACATGTGCCTCACTTGGACAATGTGGTTCTATACATGACACAAGTGTGTTATTTGATGCAATGCATTGGACAAGGCCATCAGCCCCATCATCCAAAGGCTGAACTTTTTTTTGGTTATAACTCATGCCATACATTCAACAACCTAGATGATTGTTCCTTCTGTTGTTTTAGACAAGTACTAAATTGTAGATGTTGGCTATCCTAATAGAAAGTGGACAAGTTCTACATTATAGATGCTAGCTATCCTAAAAGAAAGGGGTATCTTGCACCCTACAAAGGAGAAAGGTACCATGCCCCTGACTTTCATATAAATGTCCCGCAGAATACACCTAGGGAGAAGTTCAACATGATCTACACATCCAAGCACAGTTTCATATAGAGCCTTTAGAGTGTTGAAGATGATCTGGCAAATTCTTCTTAATATGCCAAGTTACTCAACTGAAACACATAATATGATTGTTGTTGCTACTATGGCATTAAATAAGTTTGTTTCTTCGATGATGGAAAACATATTTTCCATGTGACATGGCCCAGACTATGTACCAACAATTCTGAAACGATACAAGAAAATTGTTTCGTCTGGCAAGTGCATCACACACATCAACATTAGAGGCAAATGACCATGACATGGATGAGATAGGGATCAACTATCTATCTTCATTGCTATAAGTTGGTGATATTTGGTTGTTGTCAGATATATGTGCCTCTTTTGATTTACAAAATTATGCAAAATGTAAGACTCCTATCTATGAAAGATGTGCAAAACTTAATGTTCATCATGGTATGTATTATCATGTTTGTTTAAAAATTTACATTAGAGGCGTGTCAGAATTTTGTTTTCATGTCCATTAATATTTTGAAAATTTTGAACATTGTTTTGAAGTTCAGAACTATTTTTGGAGTCCCAAAATAATTTTTGAAGAAGCAACGTGACTGAAAAGAAAAAGAAAAAAGTGAAAGAATGAAAAAGAAGCAGGAGCGTCTAACCCCGCAATGGGCCGGCCCGAAGGATGCGTGTGGGCGAAAGGGGGGGACACAATTAATCGCTATCGTGTGCTTCGACTATGAGCTTTCTCTAGAGAGCTCATGTATGCCGCTCGCTGCGGCAAACTGCACGCCCTTCGCACAGGAGCGGCTAGCCTGGGACGGCCAATTTACAGTTGCACGCGGCGGCATCCTGAGATGAAAATTCGCAAAAAAATAAAACAAATAGCGCTACCGCTGAAACTCGAACCGGCTACCCCGTACTAATTGGCCCAGCGTGCAAACCACTCGTACAAAGACGCTCTCATGTTCAAATTCGCAGCGCAACATTTAAAAACACATACGACAGCGACAAAATTGGAACATTAATTCGCAAAAAAATCCAAAAAACTGCAGTCCATGTATTGGGTCGAACCGAGGACCTAGAACTGAATTTTTTGAAATTACGAATATTTTCTTCGAAACAAAAACATTTTCTGAATTTTCGAACAAATTTTGTAAAATAAACATTTTGATGATGTGAACAAATTTGGCAATAGGGAACATTTCTTGAATTTGTGAACAAAAAATAAAAAAAATTACATTTTTTCAAACTTCCAGAACATTTTTTCAAACTCCTGAAAAAAACGAAAACATGAACAATTTTTAAATTTGGGAACAATTTTTTAAAACAGGAACATTTTTTGAACATTGTCCAAAATTTGAAAAGAAAAACATTCAAACATTTTTTGTAAAACATGAACATTTTATGAAAATTCCAGAACAATTTTAGAAGATTTCAAAAATGCGAACAAATTTTCAAGATTTCAAATATGCGACCATTTTTTTTAAAGATACATTTTTTCAATTTGTGAACAATTTTAGAAAATGTGAACAATTTTCGGAGATTTCAAAAAGGCGAACAATTTTGTTAAAAAGGAACATTTTTTGAATTTATGAAAAAACACGAACATTTTTTGAAATTTTGAACATTTTTCAAAACTGGAACATTTTTTGAAATTTTTATCAATTTTCAAAAGATGGTCTTAGAAAATAAACGAATAATTAAAAAAGTAAACAGAAAAAAATTAAGAAAGAAGAAAAAGAAACAGAAAAGCGGAAAAAGAAGAAAAGAAAAAATGAGAAAAACAAAAAGAAACAGGAAAACCGGGCAAAAAGAAAAAAAACGGTTCAGGGATACTGTAGTGGGCCGGCCCATGTCGCTCGTCGCTTGTTCCCTGTGCGTTCCTTCCACAATTTGCCGCAATTAGCGGCAAATATGATATTCCCTTTCTCTACTCGTTTGAAGCGAGACATGAATGCTCCTGGATCACCTGAAAAAATGCTCCTGGAAAGATTGCCCAGTTATATTGTTCTAGCGAGAAGCTGGGTACTGGTTTTGGGCTGGTGAGTTGAGGAGTTTGTGGCCGATTATGGTTACCAAATGAATTCCCTATTTGATGCATTTTGTGTCAAATAGGCGCCGAATCACAGAGTGCGGATGTCCTGAACCCATGGGCCTATGAATCCGCTTTTAAAAATGCATTTTAAAATGTCAAAAGAAAATTTCACGCATATATGTGCGCAAACTGTGTGTGGGGTACAAAGTTTGGTGAAAAAAATAAATTTTTTTGCCTCCATGAAACAGATAAATTTCAGTGTTTCTAAATAGCGTTCCACGGCACAGTTTTTCTCTTTTTTGCACAGGCCAACAAAATTTGTGTTTCCGTGAAATTTTCTACGTGCACATAGAATGTGAAGATGTATGCGTGGAACTTTTTTCAGGATTTTTTGGTATTTATAATTGAGTTTTCGAAAGTGGAATCATATGCCCACGGGTTCATTCATGCACTAATAGTAGTGCGAGCAACCAAAATAGGCCGGGCCATTGAGCTTTACAATGGTTCTTTGGTTTTGGGAACCATCCGAAAGGTCTTGGTCCTTTTTTATTGTTTTTTCCTATTTCTATTTTTCAGCTATTTCCATTCATGCTTTTTGTTTCTTTTTCTGCTTTTTTCTCTCTTTCAGAAAGTTTTGTCAAATTTCAAATTTTTGTTTGGAGTTTCAAAACATGTTTGCATTGTTTAAAAATGAGCGTTGTTTCAATATCGTTTGGGACTAATAAAATATGTTCTCATTTTCAAAATTTATTCAGAAATTCAAATAATGTTTGGGATTTTCAAAAAAATGCTTGTGTTTTTAAAATTTTGTTTCAAATTTCATAAAATGTTTCGTTGTTCAATTTTTGTTCGCAAATTATGTATATTTATGTTTAAAAAATGGTTCAGAAATTCCAAAACTAGAAAAACATTCGTTACAGCAATAAGTTGCTACAGTCCTAGCTTTTGCAAGAGTGCCACATGTTCGCTCTTTTTTTGCGATAAAAAATTAATATATTCATCATATTTGAAAGCAGTACTATAAAGAACACTAGAAGTAAAAATTACATCCATATCTGTAGAGTTTGGTTGTGTAATCTCGCACACTGCTTGTATTCATGCATCCAGCGCATATATATACAGTTTACATGAGAGAGAGAGAGCAGTGGGAACGTGGGAGAGTACAACGGCATGAGCCGGAATCGCTAACATGCAGGAGATGATAAGCACCACGTGCATGCTACTGTAGATGACGCGCATGACTCGGCTGCATGGTTAGCCACCTGAGGAGCGGGACGTGGGCACGTTCCAACACCCCCCCCCCCCCCGCAGTCGAAATGTGGGATGCGTCGATGTTGAGACTGGACCGGAAGTCGAGGAAGACGCCCGTTGGTAGCCCCTTGGTGAAGATGTCGGCGAACTGCGAGGACGTGGGCACGTGGAGAACACGTATCTCACTGAGCGCCACACGCTCGCGCACGAAGTGAAGGTCGATCTCGATATGCTTCGTGCGTTGGTGTTGCACGGGGTTGCTCGACATGTACACCGCACTGATGTTGTCGCAGTAGACAACCGTGGCGCGCGACGGCAGCTGGTGAAGCTCACCAAGGAGCTGTCGGAGCCACACCGACTCGGTAACGGCGTTGGCGACCGCCCTGTACTCCGCCTCGGCACTCGAACGAGAAACGGTGCTCTGTCGTTTGGACAACCAGGTGAGGAGGTTGGAGCCGAGGAAGACGCAGTAGCCCGAGGTGGACTTTCCCATGTCGGGGCAGCCGGCCCAATCGGAGTCGGAGTAAGCCACAAGCTCAGTGCCAGCATCACGATGAATCCGAAGCCCGAGGTGAGTCGTGCCACGTAGATAGCGCAGGATGCGCTTCACGAGCTGGAAGTGGCAGTCACGAGGGGCATGCATGAACATGCAACACTGTTGGACGGCGTAGGAGAGGTCGGGGAGTGTCAACGTGATGTACTGTAGAGCCCCAGCCAAGCTGCGGTAGAGCGTCGGGTCATGGAAGAGCAGCCCAGTGTCGGTGGAGAGCTTGGCCAGCGTGTCGACCGGAGTGGAGATGGGCTTGCAGTTAAGCATGCCAGCACGGTCGAGGATCTCCAGGGCGTACTGTTCCTGGGAGAGAAACAGTCCACGCACAGTGGTGATGACGTTGATGCCGAGGAAGTGGTGGAGCGCGCCGAGGTCGATCATGGCGAACTCGCGGTGAAGAGCCTGGATGACGGAGTCGAGCACCGCACCCGAGCTGGCGGTGAGGATGATGTCGTCGACGTAGAGGAGCAGGTAGGCGAGGTGACCACCCCGTCGTAGGACGAAGAGCGATGAGTTCGACCACAACGCGACAAAGCCAAGCGTCCGCAGGTAGGATGTGAACCTGGTGAACCACGCCCGAGGCGCCTGCTTGAGACCGTAAAGAGAACGGTTCAGCTGGCACACGTTGGATGGCGAGCTGGTGTCGACGAAGCCGGACGGGTGGTGACTGTAGACTGTCTCCGCGAGGTGACCATGGAGGAAGGCGTTCTTGACGTCCAGCTGATGGATGGGCCACGACTGCCCGACGGCGATGCTCAGGACAGTCCGAATGGTGGCCGATTTGACCACGGGACTGAACGTCTCGATGTAGTCGATGCCGACCTGCTGCGTGAATCCACGAAGCACCCACCGCGCCTTGTACCGCGCGAGCGTGCCATCCGGATGAAACTTGTGCCAGAAAATCCACTTGCCGGCAACGACGTTGGCACCTGCAGGACGAGACACTAAACACCACGTATCATTCTTCATCAGCGCATTAAATTCCTCTAGCATCGCAGCATACCAGTTGGGGTCTCGAAGGGCAGCGCGGTAGGAAGAGGGAATGGGGCTGATGCTAGGAGTCACGGCGTGGAGTGCTTTGGGCTGGGCAAAGCCGGATTTGCCTCGTGTGCGCATGTGGTGGAGGTTCGTGGGTGGTGCAACTGGGATCGCTCGTGGTGGAAGGGGCGGGACAAGTGGCGCGCATGGACTGGCTGCATGGGAGCTGTCCGAGGCGGGCGTTGGTGGAGCGGCTGGGGGGCAGAAATCACATATTTGACCTGAGGCAGAAATCAATTCACAAACTGACCTGCTTTCAAAAAAATTTCACTCTGCTGACCCTTCGGTGTGACGCCCGACAGCTGGGCGTCGCACCCTACTGTGCAGCGCCCATCACTTAGGCGCCACACTTCCTGCCAGCGTGGCAGCCCTGATCCAGCTGCGGCCCCACACGCACCTGTGCAGCGCCTAAGTCTTAGGCGCCACACATGTAATGTGCAGCGCCTAGCTCGTGGGCGCTGCACAGTCTGTGTTCCACTTGGGCTGGCCCCACCCTCTCTCCCCTCCCACCCCCACCCCACACACCCCCACCCCACCCAAACCCTAAGGCTTGCGGCCCTCCTCTCTTCCCCTCTCCCCCCCCCCTCTCAAATCCTTCTCAAATCTTGCAAATCCGGAGTATTTGACCGTGGATTTCGAAGCCAACCCCTCCCTTAAGGTAATCTCCTCCCATCCCCTCGTTTTCATCCATAGGAATTGTCACATTTGCTCAAATCTTGCTAGTTTGGGGGAAAACCCTAGTTTTGACTTGGATTTGCAAATTTGTGTTGAATGATGTTATGTTTCTTTGCTAACTTGGGTTGGTTAAGCTTCCATAGTATGCTAGGGTTAGGGTTATGTGTGTTTGATGTTGGTGTTAGGGTTATGCTATGGTTATGGTTGTTTTATATGTTAGGGCATATGTGTGCAAATATTTTTCTTAAGTATTTACTTGATATATGTGTGTTTTTGATTATTGTAGGGATGGGGAGAACATGTGTTTATGTTCATCATGTGGATAGAGAGGCCTTTTTGAAAGGCAATGTTGAGACGGACCCGAATGAGCTTGACATGGTGTTTGAGAGTAGTCCTAGCTATGCGGAGCTTTTGGAACAAGTGAGGAAAGATTTGAATTGGACGGACCCAAGTGACGTTGTTGAGTTCGAGGGAAGGCATAATGTTGGTTTTGGAATGCACATCCGTTGGAAGACAATGCGTGTGAACTCCGAGCAACGTTGGGTTGCATACAAGGAGACGGTTGCCGAATCTCTAGACAAGGCTCTTGAGTTGTTTGTCTCCAAGAAGGTTGAGTCTACTTTGAATTTAGACTTGAACCGGAACCCCTCCCCGTTGGTTGCTAGCACTCCCCCACCCATGAACCAAGATCAAATGAGTGAACCTCAATTCACGCAACAAGATTGGCCAACATTGAGCCCGACTCCAAACAACCAAAATGAAGGTTTTGAAGAGGAGAATGATGAGTACGAGGAGGATGACAACGAAGTTGACCTCCATGACAACAATGTGGGTGATCTCGACCAATATCATGTGCAAGAGACAATGGACCAATCCATCCCTTTTTCCCGTGCATATGCATCGGACTCGGATGATGATGGTCCCGATGAAGAAGTTGATGAGGAGGGGTTCACGCCGAAGGAGGCCGAAGCATTCAAGAAGGTATTCGGGCGGGATCCCAAGACACCATTGTTCAAGGATCTTAGTCTCGCGGATGAAGCCGTTGTGGATGGTGGCAAATGCATATCTCTTGGAGCTAGGCCAAGTTCTCACCGTGATTTGGAAGACGGCAAGAACGGGATATATCCCGGTTGTGAGTTTCAATCCTTCTTGGAATTGAAGATGTGGCTCGACAACTACTCGGTTACACATTATCGTCCACATAAAGTGGCCAACTCGGATGTTAATGTGCGTTACACGGTTAAATGTGAAGTGCCAACATGTCCATGGATTGTTCGTGCAAGGCCATGGAAAGGAGGTCCCACTTGGCGCATAGTGAGTTGTCTACCAACTCACATGTGCCGGCACAAGAATGCGGATGGCAAGCTTGTGCACCAACAACACAGACAACTCACGTCCGAGTTCATTGCTTACAGGCTGTCCAACCAAATATCTGTTGGGTTTCGTAGTAATTTCAAAAATTTTCCTACGCGCACACAGGATCATGTGATGCATAGCAACGAGAGGAGAGTGTTGTCTACGTACCCAACGCAGACCGACTGCGGAAGCGATGACACGACGTAGAGGAAGTAGTCGTACGTCTTCACGATCCAACCGATCAAGCACCGAAACTACGGCACCTCCGAGTTCGAGCACACGTTCAGCCCGATGATGATCCCCGGACTCCGATCCAGCAAAGTGTCGGGGAAGAGTTTCGTCAGCACGACGGCGTGGTGACGATCTTGATGAACTACAGCAGCAGGGCTTCGCCTAAACTCCGCTACAGTATTATCGAGGTATATGGTGGCAGGGGGCACCGCACACGGCTAAGGAATAGATCACGTGGATCAACTTGTGTCAACTTGTGTGTCTAGAGGTGCCCTGTGTCTAGAGGTGCCCCTGCCTCCGTATATAAAGGAGCCAAGGGGGGAGGAGGCGCCGGCCAGGAGGAGGTGGCGCAGGAGGAGTCCTACTCCTACCGGGAGTAGGACTCCCCTCCAATCCTATTCCAACTAGGATTCCCAAGGGGGAAAGAGGGAGAGGGGTGGCCGGCCACCTCTCCTAGTCCTACTAGGACTAGGGGAAGGGGGGAGGCGCGCAGCCCCCTTGGGCTGCCCCTTTCTCCTTTCCACTAAGGCCCATGATGGCCCATATGGCTCCCGGGGGGTTCCGGTAACCTCCCGGTAACCCGGTAAAATCCCGATTTCACCCGGAACACTTCCGATGTCCAAACATAGACTTCCAATATATCAATCTTTATGTCTCGACCATTTCGAGACTCCTCGTCATGTCCGTGATCACATCCGGGACTCCGAACAACCTTCGGTACATCAAAATGCATAAACTCATAATATAACTGTCATCGTAACCTTAAGCGTGCGGACCCTACGGGTTCGAGAACAATGTAGACATGACCGAGACACGTCTCCGGTCAATAACCAATAGCGGGACCTGGATGCCCATATTGGCTCCTACATATTCTACGAAGATCTTTATCGGTCAGACCGCATAACAACATACGTTGTTCCCTTTGTCATCGGTATGTTACTTGCCCGAGATTCGATCGTCGGTATCCAATACCTAGTTCAATCTCGTTACCGGCAAGTCTCTTTACTCGTTCCGTAATACATCATCTCACAACTAACATATTAGTTGTAATGCTTGCAAGGCTTATGTGATGTGTATTACCGAGAGGGCCCAGAGATACCTCTCCGACAATCGGAGTGACAAATCCTAATCTCGAAATACGCCAACCCAACATCGACCATTGGAGACACCTGTAGTACTCCTTTATAATCACCCAGTTACGTTGTGACGTTTGGTAGTACCCAAAGTGTTCCTCCGGTAAACGGGAGTTGCATAATCTCATAGTCATAGGAACATGTATAAGTCATGAAGAAAGCAATAGCAACATACTAAACGATCGGGTGCTAAGCTAATGGAATGGGTCATGTCAATCAGATCATTCTACTAATGATGTGACCTCGTTAATCAAATAACAACTCATTGTTCATGGTTAGGAAACATAACCATCTTTGATTAACGAGCTAGTCAAGTAGAGGCATACTAGTGACACTCTGTTTGTCTATGTATTCACACATGTATTATGTTTCCGGTTAATACAATTCTAGCATGAATAATAAACATTTATCATGATATAAGGAAATAAATAATAACTTTATTATTGCCTCTAGGGCATATTTCCTTCAGTCTCCCACTTGCACTAGAGTCAATAATCTAGTTCACATCGCCATGTGATTTAACAGCAATAGTTCACATCACCATGTGATTAACACCCATAGTTCACATCGATATGTGATCAACACCCAAAGGGTTTTACTAGATTCAGTCATCTAGTTCACATCGCTATGTGATTAACACCCAAGGAGTACTAAGGTGCGATCATGTTTTGCTTGTGAGAGAATCTTAGTCAACGGGTCTGTCACATTCAGATCCGTAAGTATTTTGCAAATATTTATGTCAACAATGCTCTGCACGGAGCTACTCTAGCTAATTGCTCCCACTTTCAATATGTATCCAGGTTGAGACTTAGTGTAACTTTTACAACAAACTCTTTTATCACCTCCATAATCGAGAAACATCTCCTTAGTCCTTACTAAGGATATTCTTGACCAATGTCCAGTGATCTACTCCTAGATCACTATTGTACTCTCTTGCCAAATTCAGAGTAAGGTATACAATAGGTCTGGTACATAGCATAGCATACTTTATAGAACCTATGACTGAGGCACAGGGAATGACTTTTCATTTTTTTCTATTTTCTGCTGTGGTCGGGATTTGAGTCTTACTCAATTTCATACCTTTGCAACACAGGCAAGAACTCTTTCTTTGACTGTTCCATTTTGAACTATTTCAAAATCTTGCCAAGGTATGTACTCATTGAAAATCTTATCAAGCGTCTTGATCTATCTCAATAGATCTTGATGCTTAATATGTAAGTAGCTTTTACTGAGGTCTTTTCCTTTTAAAGAACTCCTTTAAAACACTCCTTTATGCTTTGCAGAAAAATTCTACATCATTTCTGATCAACAATATGTCACTCACATATACTAATCAGAAAGGCTGTAGTGCTCCCACTCACTTTATTGTAAATACAGGCTTCTCAAAAAGTCTGTATAAAACCATATGCTTTGATCAACTCATCAAAGCGTATATTCCAACTCCGAGAGGCTTGCACCAGTCCATAGATGGATCGCTGGAGCTTGCACATTTTGTTAGTACCTTTAGGATTGACAAAACCTTCTGGTTGCATCATATACAACTCTTCTTTAATAAATCCATTAAGGAATGCAGTTTTGTTTATCCATTTGCCAGATTTCATAAAATGCGGCAATTGCTAACATGATTCGGACAGACTTAAGCATAGATACGAGTGAGAAAATCTCATCGTAGTCAACACCTTGAACTTGTCGAAAACCTTTTTGCGACAATTCTAGCTTTGTAGATAGTAACACTACTATCAGCGTCCGTCTTCCTCTTGAAGATCCATTTATTCTCAATTGCTTGCTGATCATCGGGCAAGTCAACCAAAGTCCAAACTTTGTTCTCATACATGGATCATATCTCAGATTTCATGGCCTCAAACCATTTCGCGGAATCTGGGCTCATCATTGCTTCCTCATAGTTCGTAGGTTCATCATGGTCTAGTAACATGACTTCCAGAACATGATTACCGTACCACTCTGGTGCGGATCTTACTCTGGAAGACCTACGAGGTTTGGTAGTAACTTGATCTGAAGTTTGATGATCATCATCATTAACTTCCTCACTTATTGGTGTAGGAATCACTGGAACTGATTTCTGTGATGAACTACTTTCCAATAAGGGAGAAGGTATAATTACCTCATCAAGTTCTACTCTCCTCCCACTCACTTCTTTCGAGAGAAACTCCTTCTCTGGAAAGGATCCATTTTAGCAACGAATGTCTTGCCTTCGGATCTGTGATAGAAGGTGTACCCAACAATTTCCTTTGGGTTATGAAGACGCACTTCTCCGATTTGGGTTCGAGCTTATCAGGATGAAACTTTTTCACATAAGCATCGCAGCCCCAAACTTTAAGAAACAACAGGTTAGGTTTACTGCTAAACCATAGTTCATACAGTGTCGTCTCAACGGATTTAGATGGTGCCCTATTTTAAAACGTGAATGCAGCTGTCTCTAATGCATAACCCCAAAACGATAGTGGTAAAGAGATATCATAGATCGCACCATATCAAATAAAGTGCGGTTACGACGTTCGGACACACCATAACGATGTGGTGTTCCAGGTGGCGTGAGCTGTGAAACTATTCCACATTGTTTTAATTGAAGACCAAACTCGTAACTCAAATATTTGTCTCCGCGATCAGATCGCAGAAACTTTATTTTCTTGTTACGATGATTTTTCCACTTCACTCTGAAATTCTTTGAACCTTTCAACTATTTCAGACTTATGTTTCATCAAGTAGATATACCCATATCTGCTCAAATCATCTTGTGAAGGTCAGAAAACAACGATGCTTGCCACGAGCATCAGCACTCATTGGATCGCATACATCGGTATGTATTATTTCCAATAAGTCAGTAGCTCGTTCCATTGTTCCGGAGAACGGAGTTTTAGTCATCTTGCCCAAAAGGCACAGTTCGCAAGCATCAAGTGATTCATAATCAAGTGATTCCAAAATTCCATCAGTATGGAGTTTCTTCATGCGCTTTACACCAATATGACCTAAACGGCAGTGCTACAAACAAGTTGCACTTATCATTATTAACTTTGCATCTTTTGGTTTCAATATTATGATTATGTGTATCACTACGATCGAGATCCAACAAACTATTTTCATTGGGTGTGTAACCATATAAGGTTTTATTCATGTAAACAGAACAACAATTTATTCTCTTACTTAAATGAATAATCGTATTACAATAAACATGATCAAATCATATTCATGCTCAACGCAAACACCAAATAACACTTATTTAGGTTCAACACTAATCCCGAAAGTATAGGGAGTGTGTGACGATGATCATATCAATCTTGGAACCACTTCCAACACACATCGTCACTTCACCCTTAACTAGTCTCTGTTTATTCTGCAACTCCCGTTTCGAGTTACTAATCTTAGCAACTGAACTAGTATCAAATACTGAGGGTTTGCGATAAACACTAGTAAAGTACACATCAATAACATGTATATCAAATATACTTATGTTCACTTTGCCATCCTTCTTATCCGCCAATCACTTGGGGTAGATCCGCTTCCAGTGACCAGTCCCTTTGCAGTAGAAACACTTAGTCTCAGGCTTAGGATCAGACTTGGGCTTCTTCACTTGAGCAGCAACTTGCTTGCTGTTCTTCTTGAAGTTCCCCTTCTTCCTTCTGCCCCTTTTCTTGAAACTAGTGGTCTTGTCTACCATCAACACTTGATGTTTTTCTCGATTTCTACCTTCGTCAATTTCCGCATTACGAAGAGCTTGGGAATCGTTTCCGTTATCCCTTGCATGTCATAGTTCATCACGAAGTTCTACTAACTTGGTGATGGTGACTAGAGAATTCTGTCAATCACTATCTTATCTGGAAGATTAACTCCCACTTGATTCAAGCGATTGTAGTACTCAGACAATCTGAGCACATGCTCACTAGTTGAGCGATTCTCCTCCATCTTTTAGCTATAGAACTTGTTGGAGACTTCATATCTCTCAACTCGGGTATTTGCTTGAAATATTAGCTTCAACTCCTGGAACATCTCATATGGTCCATGACATTCAAAACGTCTTTGAAGTCCCGATTCTAAGCCGTTAAGCATGGTGCACTTAAACTATCAAGTAGTCATCATATTGAGCTAGCCAAACGTTCATAACGTCTGCATTTGCTCCTGCAATAGGTCCGTCACCTAGCGGTGCATTAAGGACATAATTCTTCTGTGCAGCAATGAGGATTTAACCTCAGATCACGGATCAAATCCGCAACATTGCTACTAACATTTTTCAACACAATTTTCTCTAGGAACATATCAAAATAAACACAGGGAAGCAACAACGCGAGCTATTGATCTACAACATGATTTGCAAAATACTACCAGGACTAAGTTCATGATAAATTTAAGTTCAATTTAATCATATTACTTAAGAACTCCCACTTAGATAGACATCCCTCTAATCCTCTAAGTGATCACGTGATCCAAATCAACTAAACCATGTCCGATCATCACGTGAGATGGAGTAGTTTCATCGGTGAACATCATTATGTTGATCATATCTACTATATGATTCACGCTCGACCTTTCGGTCTCCGTGTTCCGAGGCCATATCTGCATATGCTAGGCTCGTCAAGTTTAACCTGAGTATTCTGCGTGTGCAAAACTGGCTTGCACCCGTTGTAGATGGACGTAGAGCTTATCACACCCGATCATCACGTGGTGTCTGGGCACGACGAACTTTGGCAACGGTGCATACTCAGGGAGAACACTTCTTGATAATTTAGTGAGAGATCATCTTATAATGCTACCGTCAATCAAAGCAAGATAAGATGCATAAAAGATAAACATCACATGCAATCAATATAAGTGATATGATATGGCCATCATCATCTCGTGCTTGTGATCTCCATCTCCGAAGCACCGTCATGATCACCATCGTCACCGGCGCGACACCTTGATCTCCATCGTAGCATCGTTGTCGTCTCGCCAATCTTATGCTTCCACGACTATCACTACCGTTTAGTAATAAAGTAAGCATTACATCGCGATTGCATTGCATACAATAAAGCGACAACCATATGGCTCCTGCCAGTTGCCGATAACTCGGTTACAAAACATGATCATCTCATACAATAAAATTCAGCATCATGCCTTGACCATATCACATCACAACATGCCCTGCAAAAACAAGTTAGACGTCCTCTACTTTGTTGTTGCATGTTTTACGTGGCTGCTACGGGCTTAAGTAAGAACCAATCTCACCTACGCATCAAAACCACAACGATAGTTTGTCAAATAGACTCCGTTTTAACCTTCGCAAGGACCGGGCGTAGCCATACTTGGTTCAACTAAAGTTGGAGAGACAGTCGCCCGCAAGCCATCTCTGTGCAAAGCACGTCGAGGGAACCGGTCTCGCGTAAGCGTACGCGTAAGGTTGGTCTGGGTCGTCTCGTCCAACAATACCGCCGAACCAAAATATGACATGCTGGTAGGCAGTATGACTTGTATCGTCCACAACTCACTTGTGTTCTACTCGTGCATATAACATCAACATCAATAACCTAGGCTCGGATGCCACTGTTGGGTTTCGTAGTAATTTCAAAAATTTCCTACGCGCACACAGGATCATGTGATGCATAGCAACGAGAGGAGAGTGTTGTCTACGTACCCAACGCAGACCGACTGCGGAAGCGATGACACGACGTAGAGGAAGTAGTCGTACGTCTTCACGATCCAACCGATCAAGCACCGAAACTACGGCACCTCCGAGTTCGAGCACACGTTCAGCTCGATGACGATCCCCGGACTCCGATCCAGCAAAGTGTCGGGGAAGAGTTTCGTCAGCACGACGGCGTGGTGACGATCTTGATGAACTACAGCAGCAGGGCTTCGCCTAAACTCCGCTACAGTATTATCGAGGAATATGGTGGCAGGGGGCACCGCACACGGCTAAGGAATCGATCACGTGGATCAACTTGTGTCAACTTGTGTGTTTAGAGGTGCCCCTGCCTCCGTATATAAAGGAGCCAAGGGGGGAGGAGGCGCCGGCCAGGAGGAGGTGGCGCAGGAGGAGTCCTACTCCTACCGGGAGTAGGACTCCCCTCCAATCCTATTCCAACTAGGATTCCCAAGGGGGAAAGAGGGAGAGGGGTGGCCGGCCACCTCTCCTAGTCCTAATAGGACTAGGGGAAGGGGGGAGGCGCGCAGCCCCCTTGGGCTGCCCCTTTCTCCTTTCCACTAAGGCCCATGATGGCCCATATGGCTCCCGGGGGGTTCCGGTAACCTCCCGGTAACCCGGTAAAATCCCGATTTCACCCGGAACACTTCCGATGTCCAAACATAGACTTCCAATATATCAATCTTTATGTCTCGACCATTTCGAGACTCCTCGTCATGTCCGTGATCACATCCGGGACTCCGAACAACCTTCGGTACATCAAAATGCATAAACTCATAATATAACTGTCATCGTAACCTTAAGCGTGCGGACCCTACGGGTTCGAGAACAATGTAGACATGACCGAGACACGTCTCCGGTCAATAACCAATAGCGGGACCTGGATGCCCATATTGGCTCCTACATATTCTACGAAGATCTTTATCGGTCAGACCGCATAACAACATACGTTGTTCCCTTTGTCATCGGTATGTTACTTGCCCGAGATTCGATCGTCGGTATCCAATACCTAGTTCAATCTCGTTACCGGCAAGTCTCTTTACTCGTTCCGTAATACATCATCTCACAACTAACATATTAGTTGTAATGCTTGCAAGGCTTATGTGATGTGTATTACCGAGAGGGCCCAGAGATACCTCTCCGACAATCGGAGTGACAAATCCTAATCTCGAAATACGCCAACCCAACATCGACCATTGGAGACACCTGTAGTACTCCTTTATAATCACCCAGTTACGTTGTGACGTTTGGTAGTACCCAAAGTGTTCCTCCGGTAAACGGGAGTTGCATAATCTCATAGTCATAGGAACATGTATAAGTCATGAAGAAAGCAATAGCAACATACTAAACGATCGGGTGCTAAGCTAATGGAATGGGTCATGTCAATCAGATCATTCTACTAATGATGTGACCTCGTTAATCAAATAACAACTCATTGTTCATGGTTAGGAAACATAACCATCTTTGATTAACGAGCTAGTCAAGTAGAGGCATACTAGTGACACTCTATTTGTCTATGTATTCACACATGTATTATGTTTCCGGTAAATACAATTCTAGCATGAATAATAAACATTTATCATGATTATAAGGAAATAAATAATAACTTTATTATTGCCTCTAGGGCATATTTCCTTCAATATCCACACTTCCAATAATGAGCATCAAGAGTGTCATTGACCTTGTGAAAGCCATCTTTCATTACAAGGTGAAGTACGGCAAGGCATGGAAGGCGAAGCAAGCCGCATTCAAGATGTTGTATGGCAATTGGGAGGAAGCATACAACCAACTCCCTAGGTTGTTGTTAGCTATGGCCGCCACAAACCCAGGCATGGTTCACGTGGTTGAGCCTCATGGGCACCAAACTTTGATTCATAATGGGAGGACCGTCCGAGTATTTGGCCGTGCATTTTGGGCCTTTGAGCAATGCGTGAGGGCTTTTGAGCATTGTCGGCCCGTCATCGCCATTGATGGCACGTTCTTGACCGAACAATACAAGGGCACTTTATTGGTTGCAATAGCAAGTGATGCCAATAACCGGGTGTTGCCTTTGGCTTTCGCTTTGGTTGAGGTGGAGAACAATGATAACTGGGAGTGGTTCTTGCGTCAACTGAGAACAAGGGTATTACCGGCTGAAAGGGAAATTTGTGTCATATCGGATCGCCATGCTGGAATTCTAAATGCGGTGGTGATTGACATTCCCGGACATAGAAAGTTGCATCATCGATGGTGCATGAGGCAGTTTTGTGCAAACTTCTATAGGGCATGTGGTATCAAGGAGTTGGCCGATGATCTTCAGGATTGTTGTCTCGCTTTCACCAACAAGCGGTTTTCCACATTGTTCAATGCATTGCTCAGACACAAGAAACTTGACCCCGGCGGTCAGGAGTTTCTCAATAAGAACATTGCCGAAAGGAATATGTGGGCACGTGCTTTCGATGAAGATGGCCGGAGGTACGGTCAAATGACAAGCAATATGGCAGAATGCTT
Organism: Triticum aestivum; assembly: GCF_018294505.1. Classification (NCBI taxonomy): domain Eukaryota; kingdom Viridiplantae; phylum Streptophyta; class Magnoliopsida; order Poales; family Poaceae; genus Triticum; species Triticum aestivum. Next base: position 702,933,426 of record NC_057810.1, on the reverse strand, counting down.
CAATAAGGTGCTCAAGGGTGTACGTGCATTACCCGTGACGGCAATAGTTCAATACACATTTGACAAGATGAATGAATACTTTTTGAAGCACTCAATGGAGACTGATAAGCAGATTGCTGGTGAGAACAAGGATAAGCACAAGTACAATTTCCCACCAAAGGTTGAAGAATGGTTGGAATTTCAATCACGAAAGGCAGACTCCAAAGAAGCTGTTCTATATGACGACAACGAGTGGAAGTATGAGGTGAAAGAGCCCGGAGGAACCACAAATGATGGCCGCCAGCACGGAGGCCGGGCTTTCAAGGTCTCCCTAACACGGTGTGATTACAGCTGCATGAGGCCGTCTTTGCTTCATCTCCCATGCTCGCACTTGTTAAATGCATCCCGGGTTAGGAATGTGGACGTCAATCACCCTCTAACCGTGAGGGAGTCCGAGTTCTCAATCATGACGGTAAAGAAGACATGGACTCCACGGTTCCAGCCATACTTGGACCAATCACAATGGCGGAGTATCATGGAGTTCAACTATGGCCGGACCCGGAATTGAAGGTCGTTAGCCGGGGAAGACGTAAGACTAAGCGTCTTAGAGGTGACATGGACGGATGGGGCCGTGGTGGCGGTGGAGAATACGGCACCGGCCAATTCCAAGAGCCTCGTGAGGAATCCCGTTGTGGGGGCTGCAGTAATGGGGGACACAACACAAGAACTTGTCCCAAACCAAGAAAGAGATCAAAGAAAAATGGTTCAAGCACAAGCCAAGCAAATGATAGCCAACCAAGTGAACCAAGGGGTAGCCAACCAAGTCAAACAAGTGGTGGAGTGCCAAACCACTCAAATCAAACAAGTCAACGAGGAACTAGGCAACAAAGAAGGAGTCAACTTGGTCTTAGAAGAGGTCGTGGTGGTGGTAGAGGCCGTGGTGAAGGTCTTGGCCGTGGTGATGGTTCTGGCCGTGGTGGTGGTAGAGGCCGTGGTGATGGTCTTGGCCGTGGTGATGGTCTTGGCCGTGGTGGTGGTAGAGGTCGTGGTGATGGTCTTGGCCGTGGTGCTGGTAGAGGCCGTGGTGGTGGTGGTGGTAGAGGCCGTGGTGGTGGTGGTAGAGGCCGCGGTGGTGGTGGTGTAGGCCGTGGTGCTGGTGGAGGCCGTGGTGCTGATCTTGGCCTTGGCGGCGGCCGTAGTGGAGGAATGTTCTCTTGGCTCAATGGACCATTGCCGTATGTGTCTTACTATGATCTTGTTCTTTTGGCTCAATGCTTGTGTTGTCATTTTGTATTGTGTGACTAACTATTATATTGCCATTTTCGTAGGTATGGAAACAATGAAGGGGGTGGAGGACACGGAGGGGGAAGGTGAGACCCCTTGGTGGTGCGAGGAGGGAGAAGAATAAGAAGAAGAGAGGAAGAAGAAGAAACTACATGGAGACCCTATGTGTGTATGACTATGTGTGTATGACTATGTGAGGGGACTAATATTTCCGTGTATGATTATGTGAGACCCTATGTGATTTGGACAAGTATATGTGCTATGTGTGTATGAGTATGTGATTTGGACTAGTATTTCTGTGTTTTGGATGTGATTATGTGGCATCTTTATCTGGACATTTATTAGGCTGCACCAACTCCCTCCCACCCATCCTCACCCCACACACCCCCACCCTCAACACAAACCCGAAGCTCAGTGCCTCCCCTCTGCCCTCCTCTCTCCCCCTCTCAAATCCTTCTCAGATCCGGAGTATTTGACCGTGGATTTCGAAGCCAATCCCCTCCCTTAAGGTAATCTCCTCCGATCCCCTCGTTTTCATCCATAGGAATTGTCACATTTGCTCAGATCTTGCTAGTGTGGGGGAAACCCTAGTTTTTGATAGGATTTGGAAATTTTTGTTTCTTTGCTAATTTGGTACGGTTAGGCTTTCATAGTATGCTAGGGTTAGGGTTATGTGTGTTTGATGTTGGTGTTAGGGTTATGTTGGTCTTAGGGTTGTGTTCATTGTTAAGTGGGGGTTAGGGTTGACCAATAATTTTCTGTTTTGTAGGCATGGCTTCATCCGGTTCCATGACGAGGCCACCGTGTGCTAACCAAGAAGACATGTCGAACAAGTGGGAGGACGCATCTTTGGACAAGGTGAAGGAGAAAGATGTCAACATCCCGCAATGTTGGTGTGCAGATGTTTGCAAGGTGAAGGTGTCCACAGACCGAAAGAAAGCATGGACGAAAGGGCGGAGATATTTTGTATGCCCGAACTATGCTTATGATCGTGCATTTCCAACTAACGCCTATGACCAACCACCGGTAAGCTCGAGAAGTAAAATGTTACTCTGAAATGTGTGTCAACACTAACAACAAATTTTTATGCAGTCACCGCCTCCTCTATGCAAGTACTTCACGTGGATAGATCTTGAAGTGCCAGAAGATGTGAAAGAGGACCAATACGCAGATTGTCTTAGGCGGCAACGGAGGTTCGAAGAATCGTTTCGAAGGGGCTTGGAGGAAGAGCGTCGTCAGAAGGAGAGGATGGAGCGGAAGAAACGAGAGGAGGAGAGGGCACGCCAAGCGAAACTTGCTCGTGAGGAGGAGAGGGCAAGAAAGCTTGCAAAGGCTCGCAAGGCGCAAGAGGAGGACTCGGCACGTGACAAGAAGGGGAAATGGCCTCGCTCTACTCAGTAGGGACTTCGCTTCGGTGCACTCCTCATCAACTATCTTCTAATTAATGTGTTGTGAAGTTGTGAGGGCATGTGAGATGTTGGTGAACTATCTTCTAGGGCAAGCTGCCATTTGTCATTTGTAATGAATGTGTCGTGAACCATGTCGTACTAATGTTTGAATTATCTTAAGTTATGAACATCGTCGGCATAAAATTTGTGTTTGTTCATATTGCTGTGATGCTGCAGTCATTGTAAGTATTATGGATGTAGTGGGAGTAGCCATGGGAGTAACTGTTGGCTTTCTGGATAGCCATGGCAGTAGTGCAGCGCCTAAGGGTAGGGCGCTGCACAGTACAGTGCAGCGCCTAAGGGTAGGGCGCCACACAGTACAGTGCAGCGCCTAAATGTTGGGCGCTGCAGTGTTGCTATAAGCAAAACTGCAGAAACAGATGCCATTTTGGGTGGGGTGCAGCAGCACTCAAATAACTAAAACATCAATAAAAGTACTATAAACTGGACATGCTAAGCAAAGAGAACTAATAACTTGAACATCACATCATTTAAGACAATTCAAGTCTGCTTCAAGTTTGCAAACACAAATACCATAACATAACCTCACAAGTTAATCAACCTCACAAGTTCACAAGTTCATCATATAACATAACCTCACAAGTTCATCAATCTAACACAAAGCACTAATGCCTTCCACGCGTGTTCCTGGTGCCACGCCTGCAGGTAATCTTCTTCTTTTTAGGAGCACGAGGCTCCTCTTCGTGCACTTCCTCCTCCGCCTGCGGCTCCGCCTCCGCCTCCTCCTCCGCCTCATCATCCAATCTAGCCATCCGCGAGGTCCCTACGACCACCTTTGGGTTGCCTCTGTTGTCATAGTCGTTGGGCGTGTACCGGCGTCTGGGCTGCCTAGGCTTGAACACATATGCGGACCGAGCTTGAGCGTCTGCCAAAGTCATGTCATCATCAGACCGAGTGAGGTGCGGGGTCTGATGGTGTACCAGACCTAGAGGCAGATGGTTCATCATATTCAGGATCACGACAACCGAGAAGGTTCGATAACCGCCTTAACTTCTTGGCCTGACGCTGTAACATGAACAAGTGTGTAAGATATCAAACTTCGCAACATAGACTGGCTCTCATAGTGAATGCGATATGTACCTTGAGGAATGCTCGTAGTGAACCATCATCATTGCCAGTTCCAACCGGTGTCTTCTCCAGGATAGACTGGCTCTCGTCAGCTGCTTTCTTGATCTCGGTGCACTGCGGATGAGCAAAAATGAATGCGTTAGCCATTCAAACATGTGTAATACGGTCAACAGGAAAGTAAAGAGGGGAACACTTTACCACATAGTTAATCACCGGAACAGCAGGCACTCCTTGCCCTAGCCTGACATCTCTGTTGTACTTCCCCTTTGCTAGATCCTCAAAGTTTACGGGTTCTTCAAGAATATCCTCATTATATGCCGGCGGGCATATCTCAACTTGAGTAGTTCCAATAAACCATCGTACGTAGTTATCAAAAGCAAGTGAGTTGTGCTCACGAAGCGGGGCGCGTGCAGTGCTACGAGCTTGCTCCACACAAAGCTGGAAGCGGGTAACATACGCAGAATGATGCTTGGCCCAGTCCTTTATCTTCCGTTGCCTTCTCCTGTCCAACCTGCGTGGTATAAAACCAAACATTAGCACAATCAAAAGGAGTCCCGATGATTAGACAATACGCACACATGCTCTCTTACCTATGAAGTGCTTTATTCGTGTCCACCCAATCCGGCGGGTGAGGCTGGAAAAGACCAAACTGACGATACACGCGATGCGGCAAATGAAACTCAACCGCCCAGTTGCATATCAATGGGCACCGCATAAGCCAGAGATCCTTATCCCGCAAGCACATCGGGTTGAGGCGGAACTCCGCGGTGTACCCCAAGCTCTCACCGGCGCCATATGGCTGCCATTCCACCTATGAAACAGGGCAACAATGCAAATTTGATAACTATTTTTCAAGCAAGCATGAGAAAGGACTAAAGTAATGACCTCCTTACCTGCTCAGGCGTAATCGTGTCCAACTCGGCAATGTACTTTTGGTACATGAGATTGACATCGTTCGTCATCTCGGAAACGATATCCCACTTGTAAGCCCACGTGGGGCGCCGTAATTCGTCATGTTCATCTGCATACCAAGGATCAAACCTGACGCTCTTCGGGCGTCCAACAGGCAGACGCTCCCAGCTCCATACAGAAAGTAGAAGAAGATTACCACCAATGCCTGCACTAGGTGTGATCCTGCAACACGCATCATCCAGCTACATATGAAAGAAAAACAATGTTAACTTGACAGCAAGCTTGCATTGCTAATGAATAAATGAGTTGATCACAAAACAGACCAACTACCTGTCGGTACAAGTAGGCAAGAGTCGCTGAACCCCAGCTCCATTTGCTATCGAAGACGGTCAACGCCTTCAGCCACATCCATGGAGCGTTCTTGCCAGTGGAGTCAGGAAACAAAGTCCTCGACACAATGTACCACATATACACACGAGCATGTGTCTGGATCACATCATCAGTTGCATCCGGAGGGCACGTCGCAAAGTTATTTTGAATCCACGTGAAAGCAGCTCCAGCTGCCTTCCTTTCCCTCTTCTTCTTCTCTTCTCCCTCCTCTACATCATCCTTAGCCTCGGTAGGAGCCATACCGATAAGAGCAATCATCTGCTCGCGCCACCCATCAGAATCGGTGCTCATACATAGAGGCCTCCCGTCGATAGCAAGACCGGTGATCAACGAGACATCCTCGAGCGTCACGGTCATCTCCCCGGTCCGAAGATGGAAACTGTGGGTCTCTGGCCTCCACCGATCAACAAGAGCGGACACTAGTGGAGCGTTCAGATTCGGCGTGGACCGGCTGACCAACAAAATCCACGGGAGTAGTCCTGCCTGCTTGATGTACGGTGTGTACCGCTCATCGTAAGGCATGGCAGGACCAGAGACCCCGTGATACCGAATCTTCAGAGGTTCAAGCTTCTGCAAAAAACAAGTAATGACAAATCTTAGGGCATGTAAATTTCAACTAAAGGCAAATTTGCAAAAGATTTAGAGTACTCATTATTACCTTATCCTTCTCGCGCATCATGTAGGACCGGTGTTGCACGTCGTAGACATCGTCCAGAAGCCAAACCATCCTTACAATTTCAAACAATAAACATACATGAGTTCATCTCAAATATCGGAAAACACTCAACATCTAATATATATCTAAAAAAACTCAACATCTCACATATAGCTACAAAACTCAACATCTCATAATTATCTACAAAACTAGGCATCTCATATATATCTAAAAAAATAAACAATCTAGGTTTAACTAACAAGAATCATATACTACCGGATATGACTACACATCCTCCATCACAACACCGAAAGAGTTTCCACCTAACGAATGAACACCGGATATGAACACCGGATATGAACACCGGATATGACTACACATCCTCCATCACAACAAGAATCATATACTACCGGATATGACTACCAATTCTTTTGGTTGCAATGAATGTGTGCTCATTCTGAAACACCGAAAGCCTGCCTTGACCACATTTGAACAATAGCATTGCTGCCTTGTCGGCTCTCTGCATACTTGTAAAACTAAATAAAATTTTGATAGTTGTTTTCAAAGTACTTGCCATTGATGAGAAAAGGATTCCACATTTGAAGGTCAGACCAGGAAATGGCTCCTAAGATGGATGACTTATCATCTCCAATTGCAATATTACATCAAAAAACTTAATCTGGAACACCGAACGATTTTACGGAGGAAAAGAAAGGGAACGGAGGAGTTTACGTACTAGGAAGGATTGGAGATCGAATCCAGGCCTCAAAACTTCAAATATGAGAGGGGGTGTGGGGGGATCTGAAGGGGGCGCCGCCGCCGCCGCTCTCTGTGACAACAGAGCAACTGGAAGAACTGCCTGGGAGGGTCTGGCCCGATGCGGGCTAAGTCAATGTGCAGCGCCTAAGACACGGGCGCTACAATATACACAGTGCGGCGCCTAAGTCTTAGGCGCTGCAGTGCTGTATGTGGGGCCGCAACTGGACCAGGGCTGCCACGCTGGCAGGAAGTGTGGCGCCGAAGTGATGGGCGCTGCACAGTAGGGTGCGACGCCCAGCTGTCGGGCGTCACACCGAAGGGTCAGCAGAGTGAATTTTTTTTGAAAGCAGGTCAGTTTGTGAATTGATTTAGGCCTCAGGTCAAATATGTGAAATTTGCCCGGCTGGGGCGCGGGGAGTGGTTGGCGCACACGAGGAATCAGGTGCGCGCGGCGAGAGGACGGGCGGGCTGGTTGGCGGGGCATGCGGGCTAGCTGGCGCAGCAGTGGGGCGGCTAGGGCGCATGGTGCATGCGGGGAGGTTCTCGAGGGGCAGATACGGCAGGGCAATGCAGGGATTGGTGCGGCGGATCGGCTAGGACGGGGATTGGCCAAGCAGCACTGGTAGGTGGAGGAGGGGCAGGCGCTGAATCTGGGGCGACTAATCGATACGGCAGGTACGAGGTACGGGGTTCGGGGCAGATTTGGTGCGCTGGATTTTCTGTGGCCGAGGGAAGGGGAGTGGGGCATGGGTGATCGGCAGAAAAATAGGGGAAGACACTCTCGTCGAAGTGACGTGTCGGGAAATAATGACTTTGTGAGTCGATAGATCGAGGCACCTGTAGCCTTTGTGCTCTAGCGGATATCCGAGGAAAGCACAACGAGACGACCGCGGGGCAAGTTTGTGTGGGCTAGTAGCAATGGTGTTAGGGAAACAGAGACACCCAAAGGCGCGCATATGGTCTTATGTGGGGTGTTGGCCTAGGAGGCAAAAGTGAGGCGTCACGAAGTGGATGGCTGAGGAGGGGCGCCGGTTGAGTATGTAGGTGGCGGTATGAAGGGCCTCGACCCGAAAGGGGCGGGAAGGTGTGCGTGGATGAGAAGCACACGGAGTACGTCATTGGTGGTACGGATAAGTCGCTCGGCCTTGCCATTTTGTGGCGAGGTGTGGGGGCATGATAAGCGGAAGGAGGCACCATGGCGGGAGAATAGATCACGCAAGGAGCAAGTGAGGAATTCCCCGCTGTTGTCACACTACATACATTGAATCGTGACATGAAATTATGTGAGAACGTACGCAAAGAAACGTGAGACGGTGTCAGCGGTATCCGATTTGTTTCACAATGGGAAAGTCCATGAGTAGTGTGAGTAGTCATCGGGAATCACAAGATAGTATTGAAAGCCAGAGAAACTAGGTACCGGCGAGGTCCATAAGTCACAATGTATTAATTGGAAAGGTGCACTCGTTTTGGAAGTGGAAAGGGAAAAAGGTAGCTGGGGCTGCTTGCCTAGTTTACATGATGAGCAGACAGAGGTGCTAGGCCTATTTTTATTAAAATTTGGAAGAAAATCACGTGCTAGAATGGAAACAGATTTATTCCTAGCATGCCCTAAACGAAGATGCCATAAGTCGTTGGTGACGACGGAGAGTGCTGCTTGGACGCCGGAGTTGGTGAAGAAGGGGTAGATATCCCCGTGGCTATTGGACCTCATGATTAGCTTCCCCGTGGCTAGGTCCTTCACGGAAAAACCGAAAGGGTCAAAAGTGATTGAGCAAAAATTATCTTGTGTAAAACAACGTACATAGATCAAGTTTTTGATTATTTTAGGGGATATGAGGACGTCATTTAGTGAAAAGTTAGACACAGAGGTAGAGCCTACAGCGGTAATGGGAAGATGAGACTTGTTGCCTACTAAGATGCCGGAGGAATGACGCAATGAAGGAGAACCATACGAGGTGAGGAGGTCCGTCTTACCAGAGACGTGCGACGTAGCGCCCGTGTCGAGGAACCAGTCCGGCGTGCCGCCGGCGTGCTGCTGCTGCATGGAGAGGCCCTGGAGAGCAGCGTATAGTTGGTTGTACTGCTCCCAGGTAGGCCCGCTGGACGATGATGACGGCACGGGGTAGGCCTGATGAGGTGTAGGAGGACGCGGGCCTAGCACGCCCGCGACGTTCGGCGCGGCCCAAGGAGCCCGCGGTGCAGGAAGTCCGGGAAGGAGGGCGCCGTAAGGAGCGAAGAAGCCCGTCGCAGCAGGCGAGCCAGGGCCGGAAGGAGCGGTGCCGTGCCCAGCAGGAGCGTTTCCTGGGGAGGGGCCGCCGCGGCCACGGCCACGTCCGCGGCCACGCCCGCGCGAGCCCTGACCCTTGTCGCTGGTCGGGGAGGCAGCAGGCCCCTTGCCCTTGGTGGTGGAGTCGCCGCTGGAGCCGCGATCAGGAGGAGCGCCGCCGCATGGCCCGTGCCCGATGGTGAGCACAGCAGCGGGGAGCTCCGGACGCCCGTCAAGCCGTGCCCTCTCGTTGGTGGAGATCTCCTCCATGAGAAGGCGAGGGCGGGCCTGCACGAAGGTAGGGAACGGCGACTACATCGGGAGGAGAGTCGCCATGATATGAAACTTGCGGTTGAGGTCGCGGATAAGCTGCAGCGTCAGGGCCTGATCGGAGATGTGCTCGCTGATGTACTCCAAGGCGTAGGCCAGGGACTTAAGCCTCCGGCTGTACTCGGCGACGGAGAGGTCGCCCTGAACGAGGTTCCTGAGTTCGGCGCCGAGGACGTCGGCGCGGCCCGGCTGGTTGTCCATGAAGAGTACATGGAGCTGCATCTAGATGTCGTGGGCGGAGCTGTCCGGGGATGCCACGACGTCCATGAGTTCTTCGGCGACGATGCCGTGCAGCCACAGCACCACGGTCAGGTCGTCGTTGCGTCACACGCGCTCTGGCCGAGCGGCTCGGCGATGTCGTCAAGATGTTGTTGGACCTCGTGTTTGCAAGCAATGAGCTAGAAGAGTTGGCACCAGCGTGAGTAGTTACCCGATTTGAGTTGAAGCTTGGCGGTGAAGTAGTGCGTCATGGAGGGCGGGAGGCCGGCAGTGGAGGAAGGGCCGGCGCCGCCGAGGCCTGGATGGGGGACGAGGGCGCCGCCGGGGGCGCCGAGCGAAAGGCGCGGAACGGGGATGCTGCCGGCCGTCCGAAGGATGCCCGTGGTCGGGGCAGGGGGCACGCGAGCCGCCGAGGCCGAGGATGAAGAAGCCGCAGCGCCTTCGGGCACAGGCGTCTTGCCCAGATCGCCAAGGTGCGCACGGTGCGATGCTGGGGCGGCAGGTGCGGGCGTGACCTAAGTGGGGGTGACCACGGCGGGAGCAGCGGTGGCGATGGGGACGGCGGCGAGCGGAGCTGACGCCGGCGGGTCGAAGCCCGCCGAGCGGGTGCGGCGGAGGAGACGATGCATAACGGAAGCGGAAGAGGTGGGAGAGAGAAGGATCGGAGGTGTCTGATACCAAGTTTGGTTGTGTAATCTCGCACACTACTTGTATTCATGCATCCAGCGCATATATATACAGTTTACATGAGAGAGAGAGAGAGCAGTGGGAACGTGGGAGAGTACAACGGCATGAGTACATCTTTTTCCGCGTAACCCTAAAACCCTCCTGAGGCGATTAGGGCACGGCGGACCTGGCGGCGCCCGCAGATCTCATCGGCGAGCCACACCGGCGGCCGGGACAGATGGCTAGACCATCAGGCTTGGGAACTTCAGGAAACAACGGCGGCTCATCACCGCGCTCCGCCAGGGTGCAGATGGAGGAAGCGCTTGGGAAACTCGACATATCGAAGGAGGAGGCGACTCCGCTCGTGATCAATGATCTGGAGGATTGGACAGCACCGAAGTGGCTCCTGGCAGGCAAGGTGTTGTTCAGGAACCTATTCCACATCCAAAGGATCACCAATGCCCTCCGCCCTGCTTGGGGGAACTGTCGGTGTCAAAACCGGCGGATCTCGGGTAGGGGGTCCCGAACTGTGCGTCTAGGCGGATGGTAACAGGAGACAAGGGACACGATGTTTTACCCAGGTTCGGGCCCTCTTGATGGAGGTAAAACCCTACGTCCTGCTTGATTGATATTGATGATGTGGGTATTACAAGAGTAGATCTACCACGAGATCAAGGAGGCTAAACCCTAGAAGCTAGCCTATGGTATGATTGTTGTTATTGTTGTTGTTCTACGGACTAAAACCATCCGGTTTATATAGACACCGGAGAGGGCTAGGGTTACACAGAGTCGGTTACGATGGTAGGAGATCTACATATCCGTATCGCCAAGCTTGCCTTCCACGCCAAGGAAAGTCCCATCCGGACACGAGACGAAGTCTTCAATCTTGTATCTTCATAGTCTTGGAGTCCGGTCGATGATGATAGTTCGGCTATACGGACACCCCCTAGTCCAGGACTCCCTCAGTAGCCCCTGAACCAGGCTTCAATGACGACGAGTCCGCCGCGCATATTGTCTTCGGCATTGCAAGGTGGGTTCCTCCTCCGAATAATTTGTAGAAGATTGTGAACACCAGGATAGTGTCCGGCTCTGCAAAATAAATTCCACATTCTACCGTAGATAGAATAATATTTACACAAGTTCAATCTGCTGACGTATTTCGTGGCGTGGCATCACACCACAACCAAGCCTTTACTTGAATCGTTTTTATTATACCGCCTCAGCGCGTTTAGCGAAGCGGTTTCCTTGGCACGTCTTATCGAAGCAGAGATCGTGTTCCCCTTATTCCGGGATTCTCATCAATACGGGCGTGGGTAACCCAACCGCGCCTGTTGCCACGCCGCCTCCATCAAGGGCGAGTTCTAAACGGTCACGGAGACGGCTCTTGGTATTCTCCCCCTTTATAATGAGACCAAGGCCCGTTCCTTTTCTTAATTCCTCAATCGAATCCGCCCCTCGCCCCGAGTTCCAACACCCAGGGCTCCAGACTCGGGCACTTCGGACCTTCGACAATGTCCGGCTCCGACCTTCAGGGCCGGTGGATGCCCTCCTCCATCACGGAAGAGGACGTGCTAAAGCTTAAGGACGCCAGGTACTTAACCTACGAGATTTCGCATAGGTTGCCTGCCCAAGGGCAAGTCATTCCTACCCTAGAGCCCAGCGAGAGCGTCGTGTTCGTGCCTCACCTCTGTCGGGGTTTAGGCTTCCCGATGGATCCCTTCGTTCGGGGGCTCCTGTTTTACTACGGGCTGGAATTTCACGACCTGGCTCCGGAGTCTATCCTCCATATCTCATCATTTATTGTCGTCTGCGAAGCCTTCCTCCGCACTACCCTTCACTTTGGTTTGCGGCTCAAAACCTTCAATGTGGAGCCGAAGATGATTGAGGGGCGTCAGGCAGAGTGCGGAGGGGCGGTTATAAGCAAGAGGGCTGATGCTCCATGGCCCGAGGGCTCTTTTCAGGAGGAGCTCGGTTTGTGGCAACAGGAGTGGTTCTATATCACCGCTCCCAGGGGCAGCAGGCAAAGGCCGCCGCCCGCCTTTCGCCCGGGCCCTCCACCACGGCTGACATCGTGGGTCAACAAGGGGTTTGACTGGGGGGCGTCCAAGGACGTTCCCCTATTGCAGGGCCGGATTCGAGATCTCCAAGAGAGGGAGATCAATCTGGTCGTAGTGACGCAGGTTATGCTGATTCGGCGTCTTCTGCTCTGCAAACGTCGCCCCCTCTGCCTGTGGGAATTCAATCCGGAGGGACCACGAGCTCTCCAACACTTTATGGGTACAAAACCCGCGGAGATGTACAAACTGTTCTTCGGATCACAAGAAGTGTGTCCGGACTTGACCGAGGATGCTGGCCTAAGGTACAATCACCCAGATACTCAAGTAAGTAGCCCTGTGACCGGATATATCATCCACTTATTTATCATGGATTTGCCTTCTAACCGGCTATCCCTTGAACAGGAGTGGATAGCGCAAGCAAAACTGATACGATGTTCGGCCCCCCTCCCTGAGACCACGCCGGATCCCGTGTTAATCAAAATGTTGGAGGTTGCGCCTTCGGAGGAAGGCGAAGGGGGGAACAGGGAAACTACCACCTCTGTCAAGGAGGCTCTCAGTAAGGGGGTAATCAAGAATCCCTCCCTCCAGGGAGAGAAGAGGACCGCTTCCGAAAACCCGGAGGCCGAAGCCTCGAAGCGGGGAAAGAAATCTGCACCGGAAGGTCCTGTGCCGGGAAGAGTCCCGGCCGTACAGTCTCCCCAAAGGAATCAGCCCTCCAACGAGCCGTAAGTAGAAAAAAGGGAAGTTTTATAATAAAGGACATCCCTATTTTATTTCTAAGGATAACCGAAGTTTTTACCTTGTAGTTCGGATCTCAACCCTTCCCAGCAGAGCTCATCCTCGGGGGACCTTCGTCCGGAGATGATGGAGAGCGAAATGCCTCCATTTGCCATCCCATCAGGCGGGGCGGACGACCCGGAGGTGTCGTCACAGAGGGTCTCCCCGAGTCCAGCGGGGCCTGGGAGTTCGGCACCCACTGGAGTGCGGCCGGTGGAGCTGCAGGGTTTGCTCGAGAGGGCGTCTCTCTCAGAAGATCACCGCGCGTTAATGAGTGTGGTGATTGCAAAGATCTCATCCGCCGAGAGCGGGTTACATGAGGTCGTCGGTAGTTTACTCACGGGGTTTGAGGTACGCAAAAAATGACATACCTTTTGACAGTTTTGCACATAGAGTGCGCCCTGTATAGATAGTAGCCCCTGAGACTCGGTATGTTGTCGAAAGTGACAGCGTGTCGAGGATCATAATCTCAGTTACAAAATGTCGCCTTTCCTATGTAGGTGGCGGAGCGTTCGGCGGCCAGCCGGACTGATGGAGTTGCCGAACTGAAGCGGCAACTCGACGTTGCGGATGCGGACATCGCGTTGGTCAATAAACGACTTGACGAGTCACAAGGTAGGTGGTTTCTCCGCGGTCACCTGGTAAGGGAGCTGATGCCCACTCCTTACAACATGTATGCTTGATGCAGATGGTGCAACTGCTGTGAAAGACCTCCGGGCAGAACTTGCCCGAGCCAAGGAGCAAACCAGAAGAAGTGATGCGGCTGCCTTGAAGGCAGCGGAGGAGCTAAAAGCCAAGAAGGCTGCTCATTGCCGAAGCAGGGAGGAAATGGCCGTAATGGCCGTGAAATTAAAGGATGCTACCGACTGCTATGAGGTTCTTGAAAGAGAACGCCAAGCGGAGCAAGAGGGCCTGAGGAAGGCCACCGCCGAAGCCAAGGATGCTCCTTCTGCAATGCGGGCTATAAAGGAGGAACTACGCCAGGCCGAAGACATTGCGGCTGGAAAGCCCTTTCTGTTGCGTAGGAAGTTCACGGATCCGAAGTATGCTCAGTTGGGCCAGTTGTGGAGTGCGGAGGATCCTTATCTGGATTTGGCGGCGAGCGCGGCGGATGCAGTTCGGCACTTCCGAAGTCAGAAGGATCATGAAATGGAAGAGTTGTTTTGGTCTCAATTCCATAGTCCAGAGCGTTCACTGCCGTTGATAGATCAGTTGGCTAAGTGGGCTGAGCTGAATAGATTGTCCGGACTAGCCATGATGGATGTGGTGGCTCATCTGTGGCCGGAAAGGCCCAAGCCGAAGAGTTATTTTGGTTTATTGCAGCAATTCCTTGGGGCGGTGCCGCATATCAAGGCGATGAAGCGGTCGGCCTGCATAGAGGGTGCACGGATGGCTTTTGCCCATGTTAAGACATACTGGGCGGAGATGAATGCCACCGATGTTGCATCCCGGGATTCGAACGAGAGCCGATTACCCACCGAGCACTATTTTGAGGAGGTCCTGCAGGGCGCTCGTTTAATAGAGTCGCAGTGCTCGAAAAATGTCATGTTCAAATGACATGTATGATTCGTGAGATCATATTTATAATATAACGACTTTTTAGACTTGTGCGTTCAAGTATAGAAATATCTCCTGTGCGGCCGTTAATGTATATGTATTTATAAACTGAAAGATGGCAGTCTTTGGCTTCAGCCCCCACGCACATAGTGCGGGGGTGTTTGCAAAAAAAAGTGCATTTTCACACTTAATCCAACGTCTTGGTCCTTTGAAGGAGGTGATAGCATAGGCAAACTAGGCAACCGGACTATAATGCTTTATCACTTTCACTTAGCCATAGGAGCTCGATGGTGCGGCTACGATATAGCCCCTAAAGGCACCGCGCTCTCTGAACTCGGGGCGCGTGTTTGCCTGACCGGGAAGTGGTCCTTCGTCAAAGCGGAGGAATTCTAAACATTCCAATGGTCAATCGAGTGGTTGACCAGTCTCTCGCTATATCATGACAGTCAGTTTTCGGCTTTCTCTACTGAGGTGCTCCCCCAGCCGAACCGGGGCACAATCGCAGTAGTTCTCCTGGTGCCGCGTTAGCCGATGGAGCGGAACGTAAGGAAGCAAAACACAGGAGCCGGGCAAACCCAACATTTGACCAAAGACATGATCCGGAGCTGATGCATATAAGGCCTAACTCGAGACGCCGAACACTCCCTAAGGTATTCGGGCTTTATGATAACGGGCAAAACAGTTCCCTAAGCCCCTAGTGTCCAGGCACAGGCGAGAACTTCTGACACGGCCGATGCCAAAACGCCAGCCTCCTCGGTTATGGTAGGAAACCGGGGGATGAGTATCAACAAGAGACAGTAAGAAAGGTTTACGCAGGGTCTTAATCGGAAAAGAATCCTTGTAACGGGTCCCTGCTGCACGTCTGCGCCCGTGTCTCCGTTGTGCTGTATCCTGGACGGGTGTAGCACGTGGTTCATCTGTAAAAGAGAAGAACTTAGTTTGAAAAAAATATCGTGCAAAAGATGTATTTAAAATAGAGTATGATTTGGAAGATGAATAAAATTGAGCTTTATTGGCTCGCATTGTTTATACATGCAGCCCCTTGTAAAAAGGTATGTGGCTGGGAAGCCCCTTGTTTATTTGTGCCAGACTCGCCTAACCGTGTCCGAGGTCTAAATGACCTATTTTGAGGGGCTTTGATTAGCAAGGTTGGATTAATGTGCGGCTGTCAAGGCAGTCTCACGTTTTCCATGGTCGAGGAACACTCGGAGTTTTCCCTTTAATGAGATTATGCCGCATGGACCGGGCATTTTGAGTGTAAGAGACGCGTAATGCGGTATTGCGTTAAAGCGGGCGAAAGCTTCGCGTCCCAGCAGTGCTTGATGGCCACTTTTGAATGGGGCGATATGGAAGACTAGCGTTTCGCGACGGAAGTTGTCGGGCGAACCGAACACAACTTTTAGTAGTATAGTTCCTGTACACTTGGCACAAAGTCCTGGCGTCACTCCTTTGAAGGAAGTGTTGTTATGGCGAATTTTTGTAGGGTCTATCCCCATTCTGCGGATGGTGTCCTGTTATAGCAGGTTTATATTGCTTCCGCACAATTTATCACATGAAGGGAGTTCACTGTTTTGACTTTTAGTGGGAAAGTCTTCTGTTCTCCGGTCTGCTGCTTGTGGGATTCGTCATCGTCTTTGCTTGGTGTGTCGAGCCCCTTATGTTCGGCGTTAAGTCAGCCGGACTGCTTGAAGACCCAACAATCTCTGTGGGCATGGTTTGCAGGCTTCCCGGGGGTACTGTGGATTTGACATATCCTATCCAAGATTTTGTTTAGGTTGGATAGCTCGTCACTGTTGTCTTTAAGGGGCATTGTTTTGTTATTCGGCCGAGAGATTTTGAATCCGGCGTTGACCGCCGTGCTATCTGGGCCACTTCCCTTATTCCTGCGCTAATCTTTTTTGTGTCGTGATTTCCCATTTCCATCCCTGACCTCGGATGTACTCGGGTCGCTGGTGCTGCATCTTGCTAGCCAGCTATCTTCCCCCGCGCAAAAGCGGGTCATGAGGCTTGTTAGTGCGGCCATTGTTCTTGGTTTTTCCTGGCCGAGGTGTCTGGCGAGCCATTCATCTCGGACGTTATGTTTAAAGGCTGCTAAGGCTTCGGCGTCCGGACAGTCGACTATTTGGTTCTTTTTGGTGAGGGACCTGTTCCAGAATTTGCGTGCTGACTCCCCGGGCTGTTGAGTTATGTGACTTAAATCGTCTGCGCCCGGAGGGCGGACGTAAGTTCCCTGAAAATTTGCTCGAAACGCATCCTCAAGCTCTTCCCAACTTCCAATGGTATTTTCTGGGAGCCTTTTGAGCCAATGCTGAGCTGGCCCTTTGAGCTTGAGGGGTAGGTATTTTATGGCGTGGAGATCATCTCCTCTAGCCATATGTATGTGTAGGATATAGTCCTCAATCCAGACTCCGGGGTCTGTTGTTCCGTCATATGCCTCTATGTTTACGGGCTTGAATCCCGCTGGAAATTCGTGATCCAGCACCTCATCGGTGAAACATAGTGGGTGTGCGGCGCCCCTATATTTAGGTGTGCAGTTATTTTCAGACACTCGGCGGGTTGTGTTGCTTTCAGGAGCCTTCTTTTTTGGCCCATAGATGGACCTGACCGGGCCATCCATTTTGCGCGGATCCTTATCTAGATCGTGTGCCGGATTATGTGCGGCGCCGTTTGCCGCTCTTAGATTGTTATCTGGTCGTCTATCCGGCCAGGCGGCCTCTTTCTTTTTTGACTGTGGGGGCTCTACGTCCTCGTCGTCAAATTCGGGCAACAGCTTGCGCTTCGGGTAGCTTTTTGCTTGTTGACTATCGCCGTATTTATCTGCGGTCTTGAGTACTTTGCTCCATCTCATTCTGAGTACGTCTTCCGCTGTTTTGAGCTTTCTCTTTTGCTTCTTCAAGCTCCTTGCAGTGGCGACGAGCCTTCTGTGCAGGTTCTTATGCTCCGGTGATGTGTCCGGCGTGAGATCGTCTGGACTGTTGTTTTCGCCGAGAATGGGATGCTCGTCCACTGGTTCGCCCTGCTCTATGGCTGGGTCATTATGGGTGCCGTCGTTATCGAGGCGGGACTTCGGGCGGCGCTTGCATCGCCGTTTTTGTTGTTTTTCGGGGGAATTATCCTTCACCGCATCCCGTTGTTCCTTGTTATCGCTTCCTTTTGGTGTATCCACCATGTATACGTCGTGAGTTGAGGTGGCTTTCCGGTGCCCAGTAGGCGCTGGTTCTTGGTCGTCTCTGGCATCTTCGTCCATACCGTCGATGTCTTCGGAGTCAAAGTCTAGCATGTCGGTTAAATCGTCGACAGTGGCTACTAAGTGGGTGGTGGGTGGGCCTTGAATTTCTTCGTCGTCCACATCCCAACCGTCCTGACCGTAGTCCGGCCAGGGCTCTCCTGATAACAAGAGATATTTTAGCGAGCTCAGAATGTCGCCAAAAGGTGAGTGTTGAAAGATGTCCGCGGCGGTGAACTCCATGATCTGCACCCAATCGGATTCGATTGGAGGGGGCGCGGGAGGTTCGGAGTCCGGCAAGGAGTCCGGCACCTTGGAGTCACGAACTTCAGAAGGGACAAAGTTAGTATTCGGCTCTATCGCCGTAGAGGTTGCAGCCCCCGAGGCAGTGTCTAACCATCCGTCCTAGATCTGCGCAGCCAGCTCCGAATCGAGGGTCGGAGCGGACTCGTGTGCGGCCTCCAGGCCACTGTCTGGCAGCAGAGCTAAATCATGCCCATCGTGAGAGTGCGGCGCGCACGGCTGTGGATCGAATCCATTGAAGATCAAGTCTCTGCGGATGTCGGCCGTGAAGTTAAGACTTCCAAATCTGACCTGACGGCCAGGGGCGTAGCTTTCGATCTGCTCCAGATGGCCAAACGAATTGGCCTGCAGTGCAAAGCCGCCGAATACGAAGATCTGTCCGGGGAGAAAAGTCTCACCCTAGACCGCGTCGTTGTTGATGATCGAAGGAGCCATCGAGCCTATCGGTGACGACACAGAGGAACTCTCAATGAAAGCACCAATGTCGGTGTCAAAACCGGCGGATCTCGGGTAGGGGGTCCCGAACTGTGCGTCTAGGCAGATGGTAACAGGAGACAAGGGACACGATGTTTTACCCAGGTTCGGGCCCTCTTGATGGAGGTAAAACCCTACGTCCTGCTTGATTGATATTGATGATGTGGGTATTACAAGAGTAGATCTACCATGAGATCAAGGAGGCTAAACCCTAGAAGCTAGCCTATGGTATGATTGTTGTTATTGTTGTTGTTCTACGGACTAAAACCATCCGGTTTATATAGACACCGGAGAGGGCTAGGGTTACACAGAGTCGGTTACAATGGTAGGAGATCTACATATTCGTATCGCCAAGCTTGCCTTCTACGCCAATGAAAGTCCCATCCGGACACGGGACGAAGTCTTCAATCTTGTATCTTCATAGTCTTGGAGTCCGTCCGATGATGATAGTTCGGCTATCCGGACACCCCCTAGTCCAGGACTCCCTCAAGAACCCTAGGGGCTTGGCTTTCCGTCCATTAGGAGAGAATAGATTCGTTGCAGAATTTGAATCCAAGCGTCATAGGGATCGTGTCTGGGAGGGCTCTTGTCGGTGTCAAAACCGGCGGATCTCGGGTAGGGGGTCCCGAACTGTGCGTCTAGGCGGATGGTAACAGGAGACAAGGGACACGATGTTTTACCCAGGTTCGGGCCCTCTTGATGGAGGTAAAACCCTATGTCCTGCTTGATTGATATTGATGATGTGGGTATTAGAAGAGTAGATCTACCACGAGATCAAGGAGGCTAAACCCTAGAAGCTAGCCTATGGTATGATTGTTGTTATGTCCTACGGACTAAAACCATCCGGTTTATATAGACACCGGGGAGGGCTAGGGTTACACAGAGTCGGTTACAATGGTAGGAGATCTACATATCCGTATCGCCAAGCTTGCCTTCCACGCCAAGGAAAGTCCCATCCGGACACGGGAAGAAGTCTTCAATCTTGTATCTTCATAGTCTTGGAGTCCGGCCGATGATGATAGTTCGGCTATCCGGACACCCCCTAGTCCAGGACTCCCTCAGTAGCCCCCGAACCAGGCTTCAATGACGACGAGTCCAGCGCGTATATTGTCTTCGGCGTTGCAAGGCAGGTTCTCCTTCAAATTCCAAGTGCTTGAATAGTGTCTTTGGCGTTGCAAGGTGGCTTCCTTATAAATGTTGCGCTCCTTGGCTTCCACGTCCAATAATGGCCTTCTTCCACGTGTCGTATGAATGCGAAAAGCTAGGGTATTTTTGCGTTTTACCCCCCAGCCGCGCGAATGAGCTGCCTATAAGAGAGGGGAGGATCTAGATCCAACTCACACCATCCTCCTTCCGCAAGTACTCATCGAAGCGCCTCTGACAAAGATCCATTCCATCATGGATAGTCGACGCGGCTCCTCCTCTCGCGCCCCTAGCCCTCAGCCAGGAGATTGGAGGAGATGTTCAGTCCCGCATAGCGAGCTAGTGGCGCTCCAATCAGAGGGATATCTTCCCCCGGCCTTCATGGTTCCGGTTCGAGCCGGACTGGCCACCTACAAGGGTGGAAAGCAGGCGGAGAGCGACCCCAATCCATCCAGAGGAGAGCGGGTATGCTTCGTCCCTTATCTAATAAGGAGACTCGGATTTCCCATACATCTGTTTCTCCAGGGGCTCCTGGAGTTCTATGGACTCCAGCTTCACCACCTTACACCTGCCTCTATTTTGCACATCGCGGGTTTTGTGGCCCTTTGCGAGCTGTTCTTGGGCACCGAGCCCCATTTTGCGCTATGGAAGAGATTGTTTTGCCTCGTACCCCGTTCTCACGAGGGGTCGATATATCAAGTGGGCGGAGCCGAAATATGGCGCATCGCCAGGACCGGATATCTATCCGGAACCCCGAAGAAGGCCTCCGACGACTGGCCTTCGGAATGGTTTTATATGGAAGACGCCCCACTGCCGGATCCAGTTCGGATCGGCCTCCCGGAGTTCAGCAACGCTCCCTTGAAGAAACGCCTGAGTTGGCGCCCGCGGAGCCCTCAACGGGAAGATGATGGGAGCGTCCATTATCTGATGGGCCGGATTAGCTTACTGGCCCACTCCGGATTGACCATGATTGGAGTCATGGCCACGTGCATTGGTGCAGCCGCTCCAATATAGGGGCCACCCCATGTGGGATTTCAACGGGGAGGATGATGCCACCCGTCATGGCCGCAAGGGGCCAGGATCGGCCGTCGATCTGGTGAAGATCCTGTCCGGCTTGTACAAGGGGGAGAAGGAGGACTTCCTCCGCACGAGTCCATTGAATGGATTCTCCATGAATAACCCTCGGAGCTGAGTAAGCGGACGTTTATCTATCCGATCCATATTTCCAAAGTCAAGCGTCTCACTTTGTGATTTTGACGCAGGAGCTGCGCCGGGACGTGGAGGGCATACAAAGCCCGACTCCATAGCCCGAGGATCCGGGACGATCCCTTGATCCGGCCTCCGAAGAGGACCCGGACATAAAGGTGGAGCTGATCGACGGGGTGTTCCACCAACTTAGCATGGATAATGCTCTAGTCGCCATTATGGCTGACTACCCCGGTTTATCTCCGGCTTCCCAGGTGACCACGACCGGAGTCCTGACACCATTACTTGGTCCATGCTTATTTCTGACCACCGTGTACCAACGGTGCTCCGCGGGAGGCGCCTTTAAGGCGGGAAGCCGAACCCGCGGCGGCTGACCAACAAGGGTCAGTTCGGCCCAGCAGGCGGAAGAGGAGTGCAGCGCGAATCGAAACGTCGCCGCAACGGTACGGCGCACCGCCGTTTTTAAGGGAAAGATCCCTAGGAGGTATATTAATGCTCATGATTTTTCAAGGAGAAAGAGCGCTCGTCGGACAGTGTCCGGAGAGGTTGCCAATCAAGCCTCCGCCAGCCATGCTCCAACGCTTGGTCCGGAAGGGGAGGCGAACACGAGGCATGAGCCGGATGCTCCTCCAACGGAGGATGCCGACAGGCTTTCCGCCACCAGGTCTGAGGTGGAGAGCGCCATGAATCACAGGCGCCGCCGGACAGTTCTTCGTGATGCGTGTTTCTCTCCGGAGGCACTGAGTTCCTTTAATGCGGGAGACGCGCACCTCCGTGCCGCTTGAGATGGTCTAACCAGAGCCAAGGAGCAGTATGTGAAAGACATACGGGTGAGGAATTTTAATAGTTATATATGCCAGTATCCCCCGAGACTTAAAATAATTAGAATAACTGATTTAAGGATCATTTGTATATGCAGGATCATACGGAGAAGAATACCTATCTGTCCCAGGAGCTTCAAGAGTGCAAGGCCCAACTTGAGGCCGCACTGGCCGCCACAGGGGGAGCCACAGAGACCCCCACTGGTAATACATACTTCGAAAAGATAAGTAGTTAATAAAGTGCGGCGTGTGCATAAGTCTGACAATAATATTGTAGAGGGTGCCGGACTAGATCTGGACAAGCAATAGCTACTGCGCAAGCTGAAGGCCGGCGAGAGGGTGCTTATGAAGGTGCAGCAGGAGAGGAACAAACTCCAAGATGCCCACACCCAGCTGGGAGAAGAGCTGAAAGGTGTTCGGGCCCAGCTGTCTGGCTCCGTGAAGGAGAATCAGCGGCTTCGTCGCGACATTTATAGTAAGTGCTTGAGCAAACTCCTTTGAAAAGAAGAGTTCGGCGAGGAAGTCGATTGACAGAAATGTGTCTTTAGGTGTGCTCACGGGTCGCCCTGCGGAGGAAATGCCCGGTTCAACGGGGGACCAACTCCCCGAGCTGATGCAACTGCACGAACGTGTTCGGCAAGCAATGAGTGGCGTTGCCCAGGCCTTATGGCCGTCCGTCTCCCTACCCGAAGGCCTTGAAGGGCTTGCAGAGAAGCTTCAGGGAGCACGGCAGTGCTTCCGTCTGTGGAAGATATCGGCCTGCCATCAAGGCGCCAGGGAGGCCTGGGCCATTGTGAAGACGCGGTACAAGAAGGCGAATCCGAACCACATGGCTGAGGTCGGACCTGTGGGGCCCGATGGGAAGGAGATCCCTGTGAGCTTAATTTACGGCCAAGTAGAGTTGGCCGCTAAGTATTCCCAACGGGACTGTAAATTAGACAGCTTGTTAGACGGGATTGAAGAGGAGTACAATCAGTCAATTTGACGATGTATTTTAAAATGACATGTAAAATGCCTTCTAGCCGGATTGTAGATCATTTGTCTTTGCCGACCTTTTCGCTTCAACCTCGGGACCCTAGAGTCCGGAGTGTGTCCGAATACCTTCTCGGTTATGAAAAAACCGGGGCATGCATGGAGACCAGGCATAGGGGTCATTAGTGCTTTATCAGACAAGTGCCCAACTAGTTATGTTATATTACATGGTTAGTAAGAAACATCTTCTAGGGAGAATAGTTCTGTTAGGGGTTCCTTTCCCTGGGAGGCATGCCCTAAGGTGCATGTCCGTACTGCGAAGAGAGCAGAAAAAGCATCTGGGGGCAGATAAGTTAAATAAGTAATAAATCATCTTTCAAGTCACCGACCGAATATTCCCTTAAGAACGCTAGCTTTCGGCTTCACCCAGTCTGAGGTACACATCCGGCTGACCCGGCAGTAACAATCGCAGAGGTGCTCCCTTTACCTCCTAGCCAAACAATCGGGAACGTAGGGGTAAGCACAGGAGCCAGGCAACCCAGCTTGGCCAAAACTTAAGTCATGTCGATGCATATAATGGTGAATAAAAGGTACATGCGGAAGTATGACACATGTGTTGGGCATGAAGCCCGTATAAATAAGCTTCTGTTAAAGAAGCCCCCAGGTATAATGAGTGCGAGTAGCACATCAAGTGTGTGCGAACAATGCGCAGATCAGCCCGTCAAAGGCTTTTAATAAAAAAAATGAAAGGAGGAGGAGAACAAGAGACCGCGAAAATGTAAAGGGTGGACGGGGGAGGGAGACGAACTCTGAGTCCGGCGCTAGGCATAGAATCTTCGGAGATGGGCTGCGTTCCATGGGTTCGGCTCGAGTCAGTTGTCAGAGGCGTTACGTAGACGGTATGCTCCGCCGGTCAGGACTTGGTCGATGATGAAGGGACCTTCCCATTTGGGCTTAAGTTTGTCCTTTTTCTTATCCGGAAGGCGTAGAACAAGTTCGCCAACATTGTAAGTTTTGGCCCGTACTTCTCTGCTTTGATATCTTCGAGCCTGCTGCTGATAGAATGCGGAACGAGCTTTTGCCACGTCCCGCTCCTCCTCTAAGGCGTCCAAACTGTCCTGCCAATCCAACTCGGCCTCTCTTTCTTCGTACATGCGCACGCGAGGTGAGTCATGAATTATATCGCAAGGCAGAACTGCCTCTGCGCCGTACACCATAAAAAATGGTGTGAATCCGGTAGTGCGGTTTGGCGTGGTCCGCAGCCCCCAGAGTACGGAGTCGAGCTCCTCTACCCAGTGCGTGTTAGATTCCGTAAGGGACCGCACTAGTCTGGGTTTGATGCCGCTCATGATTAGACCGTTTGCTCGTTTGACTTGAGCGTTAGTTTGGGGGTGATAGACTGAAGCGTAGTCAAGCTTGACGCCCATGTTTTTGCACTAGAGTTTAACCTCGTCGGCCGTGAAATTCGTGCCTTTATCAGTGATGATGCTCTGGGGGACACCATAACGGTGTACTACCCCAGATATGAAGTCTATCACGGGTCCGGATTCGGCCGTTTTAACTGGCTTGGCCTCTATCCATTTGGTGAATTTGTCCACCATGACCAATAGGTATTTTTGCTTCTGGGTTCCCCCTTTAAGGGGTCCAACCATATCAAGCCCCCAGACCGCAAACGGCCAGGTGATGGGTATAGTTTTGAGGGCGGTGGGTGGCATGTGGCTTTGATTAGCAAAGAGCTGGCAAGCGACGCGTCGTTGGACTAAGTCCTGAGCATCTGCCCGGGCAGTCGGCCAATAAAATCCTGTACGGAAGGCCTTGCCTACAAGGGCCCGGGCTGCGGCGTGGTGCCCACCGAGTCTGGCGTGAATTTCAGCCAGGAGATTTCGCCCTTTCTCTTCGGAGATACACCTTTGAAGGACTCCGGTTGTGCTTTTCTTATAAAGTTCTCCCTCATGGACCTTGTAGGCTTTAGATCGCCGGACTATGCAGCGGGCCTCATTTTGGTCTTCGGGGAGTTCCTGCCTAGTTAAGTAGGCTAGGAATGGTTCCGTCCACGGGGCGATTACTGCCATTATTTTGTGGGCTGAGGGTGTTATTTCATTGGCTGAGCCACCGACTGTGTCAGAATGTTCCGTGTTGGGTGGCGCGGTTGGTTCCAGGTTGCTATTTCCGGACTCCTCTTCCCATAGTACGGATGGCTTAAAGAGCCGCTCCAGGAAGATGTTTGGAGGGACGGCGTCGCGTTTTGCGCCGATGCGTGCCAACACGTCGGCTGCCTGGTTATTATCCCGGGCTACATGGTGGAATTCGAGTCCTTCAAACCGAGCTGACATTTTTAAGACGGCGTTACGATAGGCTGCCATTTTTAGATCCTTGGCGTCGAAGTCTCCATTTACTTGGGATATTGCAAGGTTTGAGTCCCCGCGCACCTCTAGGCGTTGAATACCCATGGAGATCGCCATCCGGAGACCATGTAGAAGGGCCTCGTATTCGGCTGCATTGTTAGAGTCCGTGTACATTATCTGAAGTACGTATTGGACTGTGTCTCCGGTGGGGGACGTCAGTACGACGCCAGCCCCCAAGCCGGCCAACATTTTAGAGCCGTCGAAATGCATGATCCAATTGGAGTATGCGCCGTACTCTTTAGGGAGTTCGGCTTCGGTCCATTCGGCGATGAAGTCTGCCAAAACTTGCGACTTTATAGCTCGCCTTGGTTTGTAGGTTATGTCAAATGGTAAGAGCTCAATGGCCCATTTTGCAATCCTGCCCGTCGCGTCGCGGTTGTTTATAATGTCGTTGAGGGGTACTTCGGAGGCCACTGTTATCGAGCACTCTTGAAAGTAGTGTCGCAGCTTCCGGGATGCCATGAACACCGCGTAGGCTATCTTTTGATAATGTGGATACCGGGACTTGCATGGGGTTAAGACAGTGGATACGTAGTACACTAGTTTTTGAAGAGGGAATTTGTGTCCTTCTGTTTCTCGTTCGACGACAAGCGCTGCGCTGACAACTTGATGTGTTGCCGCGATATATAATAACATTGGTTCGCCTAGGTTGGGCGGGGCCAGGACCGGATTTGTTGCTAATATGGCCTTTATTTCTTCGAGTCCGGTCGTGGCAGCATCCGTCCACTCGAAGTGTTCGGTGCGCCGGAGGAGGCGATAGAGAGGCAATGCCTTTTCTCCCAAACGGGAGATGAAGCGGCTTAGAGACGCCACGCATCCAGTCAGTTTTTGTATTTGTTTGAGGTCTTTTGGGATATCCAATTGTGACAGAGCTTGGATCTTGGCTGGGTTTGCTTCAATTCCTCTACCGGATACGATGAAGCCCAAGAGCTTTCTAGCTGGTACGGCGAAAACGCATTTTTCCGGGTTGAGCTTAATGTCATATGCTCGGAGGTTGTCGAATGTGAGCCTCAAATCGTCTACTAGAGTTTCGACGTGTTTGGTCTTAACGACCACATCGTCTACGTATGCCTCCACTGTTTTGCCGATCTGGGTAGCCAGACATGTCTGAATCATGCGCTGATATGTTGCGCTGGCGTTTTTAAGTCCGAAGGGCATTGTGTTGAAGCAGAATGGTCTGTATGGAGTAATGAATGCCGTTGCGGCCTGGTCTGTTTCCGCCATCTTGATTTGATGGTATCCGGAGTATGCGTCGAGGAAGCACAATGAATCATGCCCCACGGTAGCATCGATGATTTGGTCGATGCGGGGTAGGGGGAAAGGATCCTTTGTACAGGCCTTATTAAGGTCTTTAAAATCCACACAAAGGCGCCAGGATTTGTCCTTTTTTGGTACCATTACCAGGTTCGCTAGCCAGTCCGGATGTTTTATATCTCTGATGAATTCGGCTTCTAATAGTTTGGCTAGCTCCTCTCCCATTGCCTGTCTTTTGGGTTCAGAAAATCGTCGAAGAGCCTGTTTGACTGGCTTGAATCCTTTTAGGATATTTAGGCTGTGCTCTGCCAACCTGCGTGGGATTCCTGGCATATCTAAAGGGTGCCAAGCAAAAATGTCCCAATTTTCCCGAAGGAATTCTCGTAGTGTGGCTTCTACATCAGGGTTTAATTGTGCCCCAATGGAGGCCGTCTTTGTGGGGTCCGTTGGATGGACCTGGAATTTGACTATTTCGTCTGCTGGTTTAAAAGATGTGGACTTAGATTTCTTATCGAGTATCACATCGTCCCTATTCACCGTAGAGCGTAGTGCAGTGAGTTCTTCTGCCGCTAGGGCTTCGGATAGTGCCTCTAGGGCTAGTGCGGCTGTCTTATTTTCGGCGCAGAGTGCTATGTCCGGATCACTGACCAGAGTGATGATTCCATTGGGCCCGGACATTTTGAGCTTCATGTACCCGTAATGGGGTACGGCTTGGAAAATTGTGAATGCCTCTCGCCCTAATAGAGCGTGATATCCGCTGCTGAACGGGGCCACTTGGAACGTGACTTCCTCGGACCTGTAGTTGTCCGGCGAGCCGAACACCACATCTAGTGTGATTTTTCCTGTGCATCATACTTCCCGACTAGGGATTATTCCTCTAAAGGTTGTGCTGCTTCGCTCAATGCGGCTCAAGTGTATTTCCATTTTTTGGAGGGTTTCCTCGTAGATGAGGTTTAATCCGCTGCCGCCATCCATGAGTACCTTGGTAAGACGAAAGCCGTCCACTATTGGACTGAGGACCAATACGGCTGGTGCTCGGGCTGTTCAGAATTTAGGTTCGTCGCTGGCATTGAAGGTGATAGCCGTGTCGCTCCATGGATTTGTTGTTGCTACTTGGTAGACTTCGGCGAGGCTGCGGATTGTTCGTTTCCGCATATTATTTGATACGAAAGTCTCGAAGACTGTTAATACCGTACTAGTGCTGTTGGGCTGGTTCTCCGGGGCTAGAAGCCCTTCGCCACTTTTGGCCACCTGCCGTAGTATCCAACATGCCCGGAGGCTATGTGTTGGAGTGGCGCCTTCTGCATTATGGATTTTGCAGGGTCCGCTGAGCCATCCCTCCAGTACGGTTCCGTACCCTTTAGGGGGTTTTTGCTTTTTGGTTTTTGACCCAGGTGCTTGAGCATTGTGCACCCTTTTATTCCGGACTAAGGTTGTGTTCAGGGCCGAATTGTCCCAAAATCTAGTTTCGGTTTTCCAGGCACTCTCCATCGCACAGTATTTTCGTACTATGGTCGCCGGGTCAGCGAAGCACGTGACCTCGCGACGACTTATGGCGTTCATGATTCCCTTGTCCGTGCAATTATTGCAGAAAATAGAGATTGCGCTTTCCTCATGGTAGTCCTTTATCCTGTCCATAACCAGGAGGAATCTGGCCCAGTAATGATGTACTATTTCATTGGGCTCTTTCTGTATTTGAGATAGATCGCTTGTGTTTGGGTGGGCGGGTGGAACTAAATTTGGAACCCCACCCAATCTGAGGCTCAAAGGCCGAGGAATTTCCGGATTTGGAAGCTTGGATTGCTGGAGGTCGTCCAATGAATCTAGTCTGCTGCCTGACTTTAGGTTCAGTACTCGATTGACGTCCGTCCCTCCGCGGGAATCCGGCATGGAGGGATCGGGAATCCGGACATAACTGGTTTTTAACATAGAGGAAGAGTCGCTGCGTTGTTCTTCTACCACAGCAACATGGTGGGTAGCCTAAGGAGAGTTAATTTCTTTCAGATCGGTTTTAAGCCCAATCTGATCGTAGTCTGTAGCGACTCCCAGGGCAGCGATGCAATCCAAGAGCTCGTTTACGGAAGAGAGCTCCATCGGATCCAGCTGCTCGGCGAATTCCGAGTTGATGCGAAGATCGCTTTTGATGACCCGAGAGGTCATCGTCAAAGCGGTGGCCGAACATGCCGTCATAAGAAAACCACCTAGCCGGACAGCTTGACCGGCGGCCAAAGCTCCTTTGGCAATGGTACCGTCTTTAAAGACGGGAGGAGGCATCCTTCCTGATTGCGACGGCACAGAGGAACTCTAAATGAAAGCACCAATGTCGGTGTCAAAACCGGCGGATCTCGGGTAGGGGGTCCCGAGCTGTGCGTCTAGGCGGATGGTAACAGGAGACAAGGGACATGATGTTTTACCCAGGTTCGGGCCCTCTTGATGGAGGTAAAACCCTACGTCCTGCTTGATTGATATTGATGATGTGGGTATTACAAGAGTAGATCTACCACGAGATCAAGGAGGCTAAACCCTAGAAGCTAGCCTATGGTATGATTGTTGTTATGTCCTACGGACTAAAACCATCTGGTTTATATAGACATCGGAGAGGGCTAGGGTTACACAGAGTCGGGTACAATGGTAGGAGATCTACATATCCGTATCGCCAAGCTTGCCTTCCACGCCAAGGAAAGTCCCATCCGGACAGGGGACGAAGTCTTCAATCTTGTATCTTCATAGTCTTGGAGTCCGGCCGATGATGATAGTTCGGCTATCCAGACACCCCCTAGTCCAGGACTCCCTCAACTCTCCCTGGCACATCAACAAGCATGCAGTGATTCTCGAGGAATTTGAGTCTCACATGCAGCCATCTGAATTGAAGTTTTATAAGATGCAAATCTGGGCAAGGGTAGTCAATTTACCCTACAACCCGAGGAACGATAACTGGGGGCTTGCTATAGCCCGTCTGATTGATAAGGAAGCTATGGTGGTGCAGATCGATCCAGTTGGAGGTTTTCTTCGGGCAAGAGTGACGATTGATGTCAAGAAATCGCTGCGCAGATGGATCGCGATTGATTCGGCCAGAAGGAACAAAATTGACTGGTATGATATTGAGTATGAACAAATTCCTCACTTCTGTTTCTCCTGTGGCCGTCTTGGGCACTCTGATCTCTTTTGTCCTACCCCGGGCACAAGGGATGAGAACAGCGACCTGCCGTTTAAGCAAAGCCTTCGGGCTAGTGAGGATCGTAAGAAAGCAAGTTCTGGGGACAGCACGACGAAGGACAAGTCGGAGACGCAAAACAACACTAAGGAATCACGCCCGTCTAGCTTTCCTCAGAAGCAACAGAGGGAGGTAACTTCCCCGGTCAAGCCTGTGCCGCAAAAACGCAAAGGTGCTCCACAACAAAACCAGGTTTACAAGCCGGTGGCGAAAACTTCCCTCGCTATTACTCAGGGCAGGGGGAAGATGGAAGCAACAACATGGTGGGTATGGTGTTCTCTGCAGGTGAACAAAGCACTGACGAGACGGAATCTTCTGAGAAAGAGCCCAAGAAGAAAAGACCAACGCCACTGAGGGAGTCCTGGATTAGGGGGTGTCCGGATAGCCGGACTACCATCATCAGCCGAACTATCATCGGCCGGACTATCATCATCGACCGGACTCCAAGACTATGAAGATACAAGATTGAAGACTTCGTCCCGTGTCCGGATGGGACTTTCCTTGGCGTGGAAGGCAAGCTTAGCGATACGGATACGTAGATCTCCTACCATTGTAACCGACTCTATGTAACCCTAGCCCTTTCCGGTGTCTATATAAACCGGATGGCTCTAGTCCGTAGGACACAACAACAACCATTACAATCATACCATATGCTAGCATCTAGGGTTTAGCCTCCTTGATCTCGTGGTAGATCCACTCTTGTAAACATCCACAGTATCAATATCAATCAAGCAGGACGTAGGGTTTTACCTCCATCAAGAGGGCCCGAACCTGGGTAAAACATCGTGTCCCTTGTCTCCTGTTACCATCCGCCTAGACGCACAGTTCGGGACCCCCTACCCGAGATCCGCCGGTTTTGACACCGACATTGGTGCTTTCATTGAGAGTTCCTCTATGTCATCACCGATAGGCTTGATGGCCTCTTCAATCGACAACGACGCAGTCCTGGGTGAGACTTTTCTCCCCGGACAGATCTTCGTATTCGGCGGCTTTGCACCGCGGGCCAACTCACTTGGCCATCTGGAGCAGATCGAAAGCTACGCCCCTGGCAGTCAGGTCAGGTTTGGAAGCCTAAACTTCACGGCCGATATCCGCGGGGACTTGATCTTCGATGGATCTGAGCCACAGCCGAGCGTGCCGCGCTGTCACGATGGGCACGACCTAACTCTGCCGCCGGACAGCACCTTGGAGGCCGCACACGAATCCGCTCCGACCCATAGTCCGGAGCCGATCGCTCAGATCGAGGACGGATGGTTGGACACCGCCTTGGGAGCTGCAACTTCTACGGTGATGGAGCCGAACACTTACCTTGTCCCGCATAAAGCCCATGACTCCGAGGTGCCGGACCCCCTGCCAGACTCCGAACCTCCTGCGCCCCTGCCAGTCGAATCCCATTGGGCGCCGATCATGGAATTCGCCGCTGCGGACACCTTTCTGTTGGAAATATGCCCTAGAGGCAATAATAAAAGTATTATTATTATATTTCCTTGTTCATGATAATTGTCTTTTATTCATGCTATAACTGTATTATCCGGAAATCGTAATACACGTGTGAATACATAGACCACAATATGTCCCTAGTGAGCCTCTAGTTGACTAGCTCGTTGTGATCAACAGATAGTCATGGTTTCCTGGCTATGGACATTGGATGTCGTTGATAACGGGATCACATCATTAGGAGAATGATGTGATGGACAAGACCCAATCCTAAGCTTAGCACAAAGATCGTGTAGTTCGTTTGCTAGAGCTTTGCCAATGTCAAGTATCTCTTCCTTTGACCATGAGATCGTGTAACTCCTGGATACCGTAGGAGTGCCTTGGGTGTATCAAACGTCACAACGTAACTGGGTGACTATAAAGGTGCACTACAGGTATCTCCGAAAGTATCTATTGTTTTATGCGGATCGAGACTGGGATTTGTCACTCCGTGTAAACGGAGAGGTATCTCTGGGCCCACTCGGTAGGACATCATCATATGCGCAATGTGACCAAGGAGTTGATCACGGGATGATGTGTTACGGAACGAGTAAAGTGACTTGCCGGTAACGAGATTGAACAAGGTATCGGTATACCGACGATCGAATCTCGGGCAAGTAACATACCGATAGACAAAGGGAATTGTATACGGGATCAATTGAGTCCTTGACATCGTGGTTCATCCGATGAGATCATCGTGGAACATGTGGGAGCCAACATGGGTATCCAGATCCCGCTGTTGGTTATTGACCGGAGAACGTCTCGGTCATGTCTGCATGTCTCCCGAACCCGTAGGGTCTACACACTTAAGGTTCGATGACGCTAGGGTTATAAAGGAAGCTTGTATGTGGTTACCGAATGTTGTTCGGAGTCCCGGATGAGATCCCAGACGTCACGAGGAGTTCCGAAATGGTCCGGAGGTAAAGATTTATATATAGGAAGTCCTGTTTCGGCCATCGGGACAAGTTTCGGGGTCATCGGTATTGTACCGGGACCACCGGAAGGGTCCCGGGGGCCCACCGGGTGGGGCCACCTGCCCCGGGGGGCCACATGGGCTATAGGGGGTGCGCCTTGGCCTACATGGGCGAAGGGCACCAGCCCCAAGAGGCCCATGCGCCTGGGGAAACCCTAAAGGAAGAGTCCCAGCAGGGGAAGGCACCTCCTAGGTGCCTTGGGGGGGAGGACTCCTCCCCTGGCCGCCGCCCCCTTAGAGATTGGATCTCCTAGGGGCTGGCGCACCCCCCCCCCCTTGGGATCCCTATATATAGTGGGGTAGGAGGGCCTCCCAAACATACCTTATGCCTTTGGTGCAGCCCCTCCCTCTCTCCCAAGTTACTCTCCTCACCCGTGGTGCTTGGCGAAGCCCTGCGGGATTGCCACGCTCCTCCACCACCACCACGCCGTTGTGCTGCTGTTGGATGGAGTCTTCCTCAACCTCTCCCTCTCTGCTTGCTGGATCAAGGCGTGGGAGACGTCACCGGGCTGTACGTGTGTTGAACGCGGAGGTGCCGTCCGTTCGGCACTTGATCATCGGTGATCTGAATCACGACGAGTACGACTCCATCAACCCCGTTCACTTGAACGCTTCCGCTTAGCGATCTACAAGGGTATGTAGATGCACTCTCCTCTCCTCCTTTCTACTCGTTGCTGGTCTCTTCATAGATAGATCTTGGTGATACGCGTAGGAAAATTTTGAATTTCTGCTACGTTCCCCAACAGTGGCATCATGAGCTAGGTCTATTGCGTAGATTCTTTACACAAGTAGAACACAAAGTAGTTGTGGGCATTGATGTTGTTCAATATGCTTACCGTTACTAGTCCAATCTTGTTTCGACGGTATTGTGTTATGAAGCGGCCCGGACCGACCTTACACGTACTCTTACGTGAGACAGGTTCCACCGATTGACATGCACTTGGTGCATAAGGTGGCTAGCGGGTGCCAGTCTCTCCCACTTTAGTCGGAACGGATTCGATGAAAAGGGTCCTTATGAAGGGTAAATAGCAATTGGCATATCACGTTGTGGTCTTGCGTAGGTAAGAAACGTTCTTGCTAGAAACCCATAGCAGCCACGTAAAAAATGCAACAACAATTAGAGGACATCTAACTTGTTTTTGCAGGGTATGCTATGTGATGTGATATGGCCAAGAAGAATGTGATGAATGATATGTGATGTATGAGATTGATCATGTTCTTGTAATAGGATTCACGACTTGCATGTCGATGAGTATGACAACCGGCAGGAGCCATAGGAGTTGTCTTTATTTTTTGTATGACCTGCGTGTCATTGAAGAACGCCATGTAACTTACTTTACTTTATTGCTAAACGCGTTAGCCATAGAAGTAGAAGTAGTCGTTGGCGTGACAACTTCATGAAGACACGATGATGGAGATCATGATGATGGAGATCATGGTGTCATGCCGGTGACGATGATGATCATGGAGCCCCGAAGATGAAGATCAAAAGGAGCAAAATGATATTGGCCATATCATGTCACTATTTGATTGCATGTGATGTTTATCATGTTTATGCATCTTGTTTGCTTAGGACGACGGTAGTAAATAAGATGATCCCTTACAAAATTTCAAGAAGTGTTCTCCCCTAACTGTGCACCGTTGCTACAGTTCGTCGCTTCTAAGCACCACGTGATGATCGGGTGTGATGGATTCTTACGTTCACATACAACGGGTGTAAGACAGTTTTACACAGCGAAAACACTTAGGGTTAACTTGACGAGCCTAGCATGTGCAGACATGGCCTCGGAACACGAAGACCGAAAGGTCGAGCAT
Organism: Triticum aestivum; assembly: GCF_018294505.1. Classification (NCBI taxonomy): domain Eukaryota; kingdom Viridiplantae; phylum Streptophyta; class Magnoliopsida; order Poales; family Poaceae; genus Triticum; species Triticum aestivum. The sequence continues at coordinate 702,899,756 of NC_057810.1, read as the reverse complement.
GAGTCGTATAGCAGATACGATCAACATGAAGATGTTCACCGATGATGACTAGTCCGTCTCACGTGATGATCGGACACGGCCTAGTTGACTCGGATCATGTAATCACTTAGATGACTAGAGGGATGTCTATCTGAGTGGGAGTTCATAAGATGAACTTAATTATCCTGAACATAGTCAAGAGACCCTTTGCAAATTATGTCGTAGCTCGCGCTATAGTTCTACTGTTTAGATATGTTCCTAGAGAAAATATAGTTGAAAGTTGATAGTAGCGATTATGCGATCAGTAGAAAGCTTATGTCCTTAATGCACCGCTCAGTGTGCTGAACCCCAACGTCGTTTGTCGATGTTGCGAACATCAGACATACACGTTTTGATAACTACGTGATAGTTCAATTAAATGGTTTAAGTAGAGGCACCAAAGACGTTTTCGAAACGTCACGGAACATATGAGATGTTTCGAGGGCTGAAATTGGGATTTCAGGCTCGTGCCCACGTCAAGAGGTATGAGACCTCTGACGATTTTCTTAGCCTGCAAACTAAGGGAGAAAGCTCAATCGATGAGCTTGTGCTCAGATTGTCTGAGTACAACAATCACTTGAATCGAGTGGGAGTTGATCTTCCAGATGAGATAGTGATGGTTCTCCAAAGTCATTGCCACCAAGCTGCTAGAGCTTCGTGATGAACTATAACATATCAGGGATAAATAAGATGATCCTTGAGGTATTCACGATGTTTGACACCGCGAAAGTAGAAATCAAGAAGGAGCATCAATTGTTGATGGTTGGTGAAACCACTAGTTTCAAGAAGGGCAAGGGAAAGAAGGGATACTTCATGAAATGGCAAATCAGCTGCTGCACCAATGAAGAAACCCGAGGTTGAACCCAAACCCGAGACTAAGTGCTTCTGTAATAAGGGGAACGACCACTAGAGCAGAATTACCCTAGATACTTGGTAGATGAGAAGGCTGGCAAAGTCGATAGAAGTATATTGGATATACATTATGTTAATGTGTACTTTACTAGTACTCCTAGTAGCACCAGGGTATAAGATACCGGTTCGGTTGCTAAGTGTTAGTAACTCGAAATAAAAGGCTACGGAATAAACGGAGACTAGCTAAAGGAGAGCTGACGATATGTGTTGGAAGTGTTTCCAAGTTTGATATAATCAAGCATCGCACGCTCCCTCTACCACCGAGATTGGTGTTTGCGTTGAGCATAGACATGATTGGATTATGTCTATCGCAATACGGTTATTCATTTAAGGAGAATAATGGTTACTCTGTTTATTTGAATAATACCTTCAATGGTCTTACACCTAAAATGAATGGTTTATTGAATCTCGATCGTAGTGATACACATTTTCATGCCAAAAGATATAAGATAGTAATGATAGTACCACTTACTTGTGGCACTGCCATGTAAGTCATAATGGTATAAAACGCATGAAGAAGCTCCATGTTGATGGATCTTTGGACTCACTCATTTTTGAAAAGTTTGAGACATGCGAACCATGTCTATTGGTGTATATGCATGAAGAAACTCCATGCAAATGGATCGTTCGGACTCACTTGATTTTGAATCACTTGAGATATGCAAATCATACCACATGGGCAAGATGACTGAAAAGCCTCATTTTCAGTAAGATGGAACAAGATAGCAACTTGTTGGAAGTAACACATTTTGATGTGTGCAGTCGAATGAGTGCTGAGGCATGCAGTGAATATCATTATGTTCTTACTTCATAGATGATTCGAGTAAATGTTGAGTATATTTACTTGATGAAACACAAGTCTGAATTATTGAATGGTTCAAGTAATTTCAGAGTGAAGTAGAAGATCATTGTGACAAGAGGATAAAATGTCTATGATATGATCATAGAGATGAATATCTGAGTTACGAGTTTTGGCACACAATTAAGACATTGTGGAAATTGTTTCGCAATTAATACCGCCTGGAACACCATAATGTGATGGTGTGTCCGAACATCATAGTTGCACCCTATTGGATATGGTGCGTACCATGATGTCTCTTATCGAATTACCACTATCGTTCATGGGTTAGGCATTAGAGACAACCACATTCACTTTAAATAGGGCACCACGTAATTCCGTTGAGATGACACCGTATGAATTATGGTTTAGAGAAACCTAAGTTGTCGTTTCTTAAAGGTTTGGGGCTGCGACGCTTATGTGGAAAAGTTTCAGGATTGATAAGCTCGAACCCAAAGCGGATAAAATGCATCTTCATAGGACACCCAAAAACAGTTGGGTATACCTCCTAATTCAGATCCGAAAGCAATATGAATTGTTTCTAGAATCGGGTCCTTTCTCGAGGAAAGGTTTCTCTCGAAAGAGTTGAGTGGGAGGATGGTGGAGACTTGATGAGGTTATTGAACCATCTCTTCAACTAGTGTGTGGCAGGGCACAGGAAGTTGTTCCTGCGGCACCTACACCAATTGAAGTGGAAGCTTATGATATTGATCATGAAACTTCGGATCAAGTCACTACCAAACCTCGTGGGATGACAAGGATGCATACTACTTCAGAGTGGTACGTAATCCTGTCTTGAAAGTCATGTTGCTAGACAACAATGAACCTACGAGCTATGGAGAAACGATGGTGGGCCCGGATTCCGATAAATGGCTTGAGGCCATAAAATCCGAGAGAGGATCCATGTATGAGTACAGATGGATTTCAAAAGGAAGACGGACAATGATGGTAAATGTCACCATTAAGAAAGCTCGACTTGTCGTTAAGATGTTTTCCGACAAGTTCAAGGAGTTGACTACGATGAGATTTTCTCACTCGTAGCGATGTTAAGAGTCTGTTGGAATTATATTAGCGATTACTGCATTATTTATGAAATCTTGCAGATAGGATGTCAAAACATTGTTTCCTCGACGATTTTTAATGAGGAAAGGTTGTATGTGATACAACCGGAAGGTTTTGTCAATCCCAAAAGATGCTAATAAGTATGCAAAGCTCCAGCGATCCTTCTAAGGACTGGAGTAAGCATCTCGGAGTTGGAATGTACGCTTTGATAAGATGATCAAAGATTTTGGGTCTATACAAAGTTTATGAGAAACTTGTATTTCAAAAGAAGTGAGTGGGAGCACTATAGAATTTCTGATGAGTATATGTTGTTGACATATTGTTGATCAGAAATGACGTAGAATTTCTGGAAAGCATATAGGGTTATTCAATGGAAAGACTGGATTAAGCTGCTTGAGCATTGAGCATCAAGATCTATAAGGATAGATCAAAATACTTAATAATACTTTCAAATGAGCACATACCTTGACATGATCTTGAAAGTATTCAAGATAGGATCAGTCAAAGAAGAAGTTCTTGCCTGAGTTGTAAGGTACGAAGTTAAGACTTAAAGCTCGACCATGGCAGAATAGAAAGGACGAAGGTCGTCTCCTATGCTTAAGACATAGGCTCTATAGTATGCTATGCTGTGTACCGCACCTGAAGTGTGCCTTGCCATGAGTTAGTCAAGGGGTACAAGAGTGATCCAAGAATGGATCACAGACAGCGGTCAAAGTTATCCTTAGTAACTAGTGGACTAAGGAATTTTCTCGATTATGGAGGTGGTAAAAGAGTTCGTCGTAAAGGTTACGTCGATGCAAGCTTAACACCTATCCGGATAGCTCTAAGTAGAGATACCGGATACGTATTATGGGGCAACAATTTAGAATAGCTCCAAGTGGAACAGTTATTTGGAATAGTTCCAAATAGAGCGTGGTAGCTGCATCTAGGAGATGACATAGAGATTTGTAAAGCACACACGGATCTGAAAGGTTCAGGCCCGTTGACTAAAACCTCTCTCACAAGCAACATGATCAAACATAAAACTCATTGAGTGTTAATCACATAGTGATGTGAACTAGACTACTGACTCTAGTAAACTCTTGGGTATTAGTCACATGACGATGTGACCTGTGAGTGTTAATCACATGGCGATGTGAACTAGATTATTGACTCTAGTGCAAGTGGGAGACTGTTGGAAATATGCCCTAGAGGCAATAATAAAAGTATTATTATTATATTTCCTTGTTCATGATAATTGTCTTTTATTCATGCTATAACTGTATTATCCGGAAATCGTAATACACGTGTGAATACATAGACCACAATATGTCCGTAGTGAGCCTCTAGTTGACTAGCTCGTTGTGATCAACAGATAGTCATGGTTTCCTGGCTATGGACATTGGATGTCGTTGATAACGGGATCACATCATTAGGAGAATGATGTGATGGACAAGACCCAATCCTAAGCTTAGCACAAAGATCGTGTAGTTCGTTTGCTAGAGCTTTGCCAATGTCAAGTATCTCTTCCTTTGACCATGAGATCGTGTAACTCCTGGATACCGTAGGAGTGCCTTGGGTGTATCAAACGTCACAACGTAACTGGGTGACTATAAAGGTGCACTACAGGTATCTCCGAAAGTATCTATTGTTTTATGCGGATCGAGACTGGGATTTGTCACTCCGTGTAAACGGAGAGGTATCTCTGGGCCCAGTCGGTAGGACATCATCATATGCGCAATGTGACCAAGGAGTTGATCACGGGATGATGTGTTACGGAACGAGTAAAGTGACTTGCCGGTAACGAGATTGAACAAGGTATCGGTATACCGACGATCGAATCTGGGGCAAGTAACATACCGATAGACAAAGGGAATTGTATACGGGATCAATTGAGTCCTTGACATCGTGGTTCATCCGATGAGATCATCGTGGAACATGTGGGAGCCAACATGGGTATCCAGATCCCGCTGTTGGTTATTGACCGGAGAACGTCTCGGTCATGTCTGCATGTCTCCCGAACCCGTAGGGTCTACACACTTAAGGTTCGATGACGCTAGGGTTATAAGGGAAGCTTGTATGTGGTTACCGAATGTTGTTCGGAGTCCCGGATGAGATCCCGGACGTCACGAGGAGTCCGGAATGGTCCGGAGGTAAAGATTTATATATAGGAAGTCCTGTTTCGGCCATCGGGACAAGTTTCGGGGTCATCGGTATTGTACCGGGACCACCGGAAGGGTCCCGGGGGCCCACCGGGTGGGGCCACCTGCCCCGGGGGGCCACATGGGCTATAGGGGGTGCGCCTTGGCCTACATGGGCCAAGGGCACCAGCCCCAAGAGGCCCATGCGCCTGGGGAAACCCTAAAGGAAGAGTCCCAGCAGGGGAAGGCACCTCCTAGGTGCCTTGGGGGGGAGGACTCCTCCCCTGGCCGCCGCCCCCTTAGAGATTGGATCTCCTAGGGGCTGGCGCACCCCCCCCCTTGGGATCCCTATATATAGTGGGGTAGGAGGGCCTCCCAAACATACTATGCCTTTGGTGCAGCCCCTCCCTCTCTCCCAAGTTACTCTCCTCACCCGTGGTGCTTGGCGAAGCCCTGCGGGATTGCCACGCTCCTCTACCACCACCACGCCGTTGTGCTGCTGTTGGATGGAGTCTTCCTCAACCTCTCCCTCTCTCCTTGCTGGATCAAGGTGTGGGAGACGTCACCGGGCTGTACGTGTGTTGAACGCGGAGGTGCCGTCCGTTCGGCACTTGATCATCGGTGATCTGAATCACGACGAGTACGACTCCATCAACCCCGTTCACTTGAACGCTTCCGCTTAGCGATCTACAAGGGTATGTAGATGCACTCTCCTCTCCTCCTTTCTACTCGTTGCTGGTCTCTCCATAGATAGATCTTGGTGATACGCGTAGGAAAATTTTGAATTTCTGCTACGTTCCCCAACACTTTCAGCACTCACCCTTCGGCGATATCTTAAATTCGCTGAAGCATTTCTCACTATCCGGAGAGCCCTGGCCGAACTACGGCCAGGATGGTCGGGACGCGGACAATGAAGAAATTCAGAGCCCACCCACCACCCACTTCGTAGCCACCGTCGACGATCTAACCGACGTGCTAAACTACGACTCCGAAGACATCAATGGTATGGACGACGATGCTGGAGACGATCAAGAACCAGCGCCTACAGGGCATTGGAAGGCCACCTCGTCACATGACATATATATGGTGGACACCCCAAAGGGAAGCTATAACAAGGAACAACGGGACGCGGCAGAGGATAATCCCGCCGATAAACAAACAAAACAGCGACGTAAACGCTGCCCTAAGTCCCGCCTCGATCAAAGCAGCATTCCTAACGACCCAGTGATGGAGCAGGGCAAACCAGCGGACGACGAACATACAACCAAGCAACCATCCGAACAGGACGAACCGGATAATCAACCCCTTCACGGAGCAATCAACAGTCCGGACACAACACCGGAGCATAAGAACCTTCACAAAAGACTCGTCGCCACTGCAAGAAGTTTGAAGAAGGAAAAATGGAAGCTCAAAACAGCGGAAGACATACTCAGAATGAAGTGGAGCAAAGTACTCAAGACCGTAGACAAATATGGCAATGGCCATCAAACAAAGAGCTACCCGAAGCGCAAGCTGCTGCCAGAATTTGACGAGGAAGCCATAGAGCCCTCACAGTCAAAAAATAAAGAGGTCGCCTGGCCGGATAGACGGCCAGATGACAGGCCAAAAGCGACAAGCGGCGCCGCACACAAGCCGACTTATGATCCTGGGAAAACGGACGACCCAACTAGGTCCATCTACGGGCCAAAAAAGAGGGCCCCAGGAAGTAACACAACACGACAAGTGTTCGAAGACAGCGGCACACCCAAATACAGGGGCGCCGCACACCCGCTATGTTTTACCGATGAGGTGCTGGATCATGAATTTCCAGCAGGGTTCAAACCCATAAACATAGAGGCATACGACGGCACAACAGACCCTGGAGTCTGGATAGAAGATTACATACTACACATATACATGGCTAGAGGAGATGATCTCCACACCATAAAATACCTACCCCTCAAGCTCAAAGGGCCATCTCGGCATTGGCTCAAAAGCCTCCCAGAAAACACTGTTGGAAGTTGGGAAGAGCTTGAGGACGCGTTTAGAGAAAATTTTCAAGGGACTTATGTCCGCCCTCCGGATGCAGACGATCTGAGTCATATAACCCAACAGCCCGGAGAGTTAGCGCGCAAATTCTGGAACAGATTCCTTACCAAAAAGAACCAAATAGTCGACTGTCCAGACGCGGAAGCCTTAGCAGCTTTTAAACACAACGTCCGAGATGAATGGCTCGCCAGACACTTCGGCCAAGAGAAGCCAAGAACAATGGCCGCGCTAACAAGCCTCATGACGCGCTTTTGCGCAGGAGAAGACAGCTGGCTAGCAAGATGCAGCACCAGCGACCCGAGTACATCCGAGATCAGAGATGGAAACGGAAAATCACGACGCAGGAAAGATCAGCGCCGGAATAAAGAAAACTTCCCAAAGGGCACGACGGTCAACGCCGGATTCAAAAGCTCGCGGCCAAACAATAAAACACTGCCTCTTAAGGACAACAGCAACGAGCTATCAAATTTAAACAAAATTTTAGATCGGATATGTCAAATCCACAGTACCTCCGGAAGGCCTGCAAACCATACCAACCGAAATTGTTGTGTTTTTAAACAGTCCGGCAGACTCAACGCCGGACAGAAGGGGCTCGATGCGCCAAGCGAGGACGATGACGAACCCCACCAGCAGAGCACCAGAAGTCAAAAGACTTTCCCACAAGAAGTCAAAACAGTAAACTCGCTTCATGTGACAGTACGGAAAACCAACACGGCACTCGCTAAGACAAGTGTCGCACGGTCCACCCCATCGGAACACCGAGATTGGATGTCAAAACCAATCACTTTCGACCATCTGGATTAGTCCAGAAATATCCAGAACGCAGGATAGACTGCCCTGATATTGGATCCCATAATAGACGGACTGCAATTCACGCAGGTTTTGATGGACGGCGGCAGTGACTTAAACCTGCTATATCCGGACACAATCCGCAAGTTGGGATAGACCCACTACAATTCGGCATAGCCGCACTTCCTTCAAAGGAGTGGCGCCAGGCCCTTACGCCAGGTGCACAGGTTCATTATTACTAGAAGTTGTGTTCGGGTCACCTGACAACTTCCGACGAGAAAAGCTAACCTTTCATGTCGCCCCATTTAAAAGTAGCTATCAAGCATCACTAGGACGGGAAGCTTTCGTCCGCTTCAATGCAATACCACATTACGCGTCTCTTACGCTTAAAATGCCTGGTCCACGGGGCATCATTTCATTAAAAGGTCGCCTGAGACCCCGGACACGGCTGGACGAGTCCGGAATAAATAAGCTAGGGGCTACCTAGCCGCACACCCCTTCACAAGGGTTTGTACATATAAGCCATAATGAGCAAGCATAGGCCCAGCTTTATTAATCTATATTTCAATTTTTTATGCACTTTCTCGCACGATTTCTTTTCAAACTAAGTTCCTCTCTTTTTACAGATGAACAGCGTGCACACCCGTCCAGGATACGGCACAACGGAGACACAGGCGCAGACGTGCAGTAGGGACCCGTTGCAAGGACTCTTTTCAGACTAAGACCCTACATAAACCTTTCTTACTGTCTCTTGTTGCTATAATCCCCTGGTTTCTCATTATAACCAGAGTGGAGACTGGCGTTTTGGCATCGGCCGCGCCAGAAGAACTTGCCCGTACCTGAACACAAGGGGCTTAGGGCATTGTTTTGCCCGCTATTGTAAAGACCGAACACCTTCGGGAGTGTTCGGCGTCTCGAGTTAGGCCTTATATGCATCAGCTCCGAATCATGTCTTTGGTCAAATGTTGGGTTTGCCCGGGTCCTGTGTTTTGCTGCCTTATGTTCCGTATCATCGGCTAACGCAGCACCAGGAGAACTACTGCGATTGTGCCCCAGTTCGGCTGGGCGAGCACCTCAGTAGAGAAAGCCGAAAACTGACTGTCATGATACAGCGAGAGACTGGTCAACCACTCGATCGACCATGGGAATGTTTAGAATTCCTCCGCTTTGACGAAGGGCCGTTTCCCGGTCAGGCACATACGCGCCCCAAATTCGGAGAGCGCGGTGCCCCCAGGGGCTATGTCGTAGCCCCACCCTCGAACTCCATGGCTAAGTGAAATTGATAAAGCATTATAGTCCGGTTGCCTCGTTTGCTACGCTACCACCTCCTTTATAGGACCAAGACGTTGGATTAAGTGTGAAAACGCGCTATTTTTTGCGAACACCCCCGCACCTTGTGCGTGGGGGCTGAAGCCGACGACTGCCATCTTTCAGGTTATACACACGTATACATGAACGGCCGCATAGGAGATATTCTATTACTTGAACGCACAAGTATAAAAGGCGCTTACATCATAAATATTGTTTTACATCATAAAAACATTCATTCGAACGTAACATTTTTTGAGCACTGCGACTCTATTACACGAGCACCACGCAGCACTTCGCCAAAATAGTGCTCGGCGGGTAACCGGTTATCGTCCGAACCCGGGGTCGCAACAGCGGTGGCATCCATCTCTGTCCAATGTGTCTTCACACGGGCGAGTGCCATCCGCGCACCCTCTATGCAGGCCGACCGCTTCATCGCCTTGATATGCGGCACCGCCCCAAGAAATTGCTGCAATAAGCCAAAGTAACTCTTCGGCTCGGGCCTATCCGGCCAGACATGGGTCACTATATCCGTCATAGCAAGCCCGGATAACCTATTTAGCTCAGCCCACTCGGCCAAACGGTCGGTCAGCGGAAGTGAACACTCCGGACTATGGAATTGAGACCAAAACAGCTCTTCCGTCTTGTGATCCTTCTGGCTTCGAAAATGCACAACGGCATCCGCCGCACTCGCTGCTAAGTCCATATAAGGGTCCTCTGGACCCCACAGTTGGCCCAGCTGAGCATACTTTGGATCCGTAAACCTTCGGCGCAGCAGAAAAGGCTTGCCAGCTACAATATCTCCGGCCTGGCGCAGCTCTTCCTTTATAGCCCGCATTGCAGAGCGGGCATCCTTGGCTTCGGCGGTGGCCTTCCCCAGGTCCTTCTTGCCCCGCTAGGCGCTCCTTCCCAAGAGCCTCATTGCGGTCGGTAGCATCTTTTAACTTCACGGCCATTTCGGCCATCTCTTCCCTGCTCCGGCAGTGTGCGACCCTTTCGGCCGCTAACTCCTCGGCCGCCCTCGAGGCCGCCGCATTACTCCTTCTGGCCTGCTCCTTGGCTTGAGCAAGTTCGGCCCGAAGGCTCTCCACAGCAGCGGCACTATCTGCATTTCACACACATGTTGTAAGGAGCTGGCTTCGGCTCCCTTACCAAGTGACCGCACAGAAACACTTACCTTGCGACTCATCAAGTCGCCTGTTGACCAGCGTGATGTCCGCATCCGCAACAGCGAGTTGCCGCTTTAGTTCAGCAACTCCATCAGTCCGGCTGGCCCCCGGACGACCCGCCACCTGCATCGGCACGGCGGAATTTAAACCTGCGATTTTGATCCTCGGCACGCTGTCGATTTCGACAACCTACCGAGTCTCAGGGGCTACTATCTATACAGGGCGCATTCTATATGCAAAACTGTTAAAAGGTGTGTCATTTTTACGTACCTCAAACCCCGCCAGCAAACTCCTGACGGCATTATGCAACCCGCCTTCGGCGGACGAAATCCTTTCAATCACCATGCTCATCAATGCGTGGTGATCTTCTGAGATAGACGCCTTCTCAAGCAGATCCTTCAGCCGTACACCAGTTGGCGCCGAACTATCCGGCTTTGCCAAACCAGGGGGCTCCCTCCGTGACGACACTTCAGGCTCGTCCGCCCTATCCGACGGCGCCCCGGACGGAGGCGTCTCGCTCTCCATCATCTCCGGACGAAGGTCCCCGAAGACGAGCTCATTTGCGAAGGACGGAGATCCGAACTACAAGGTAAAAACTTTAGTTATCCTCAGAAGCACAAATAGGGATGTCCCTTATGATAAAACTCCTTTCTTTCTACTTACGGCTCGTTGGAGGGCTGATTCTTTAAGGGAGATTGTGCGGCCGGGGCCTCCCCAGACGCAGGACCCTCTGGCGAAGATTTCTTCCCCCGTTTAGGGGCTTTTGCCCCCGGGTCCTCGGAGGCAGTCCTCTTCTCCCCTTGGAGGGAGGGATTCTCGATCCCCCCTCTTTCAAGAGCCTCCTTAGGCAAGGCAGTAGCTTTCCTGCTTTCCCCTTCGCCTTCCTCTGGAGGCGCAACCTCAAGCATCCGGACCAGCACGGAATCCGGCGCGGTCTCGGGGAGGGGGGCCGGACACCATATCAATTTTGCTTCCGCTATCCACTCCTGTTTAGAAGGAAGTTGGTCATAAGGCGAATCGTCGAAAGGCAAACAAACGGTGTGTCCGGACTTGGAACTACTTACTCGAGTATCCAGGCGATTGCAGCTTAGGACAGCATCCTCGGTCAATTCCGGACGCGCCTCTTGCGATCCGAAGAATAATTTGTACATCTCCAGGGGTGTCATACCCATGAAGTGTTGAAGAATCCGTGGGCCCTCCGGATTGAACTCCCACAGCCGAAGAGGGCGGCGTTTGCAGGGCGGGAGACGCCTAATCAGCATAACCTGCATTACCACCACCATATCAACCTCCCTCGTTTGGAGATCTCGAATCCGGCCCTGCAGAAGGGGCACGTCCTTTGACGGCCCCCAGTTGAGCCCTTGGTTGATCCACGACATCAACCGTCGTGGAGGTCCCGGGTGGAATAAGGGCGGCGGCTTTTGTCTGCGGCCCCTCGGAACGGTAATATAGAACCACTCTTGCTGCCACGGGCCGAGCTCCTCTTGGAAGGAGCCAGCGGGCCACGGGGCATCGGCCCTCCTACTTATGGCCGCCCCGCCGCACTCCGCTTGACGCCCCTCGATCATCTTCGGCACCACATTGAAGGTCTTCAGCCACAGGCCGAAGTGAGGGGTGACGCGGAGGAAGGCTTTGCAGGCGACAGTAAATGCGGAAATATGGAGGATGGACTCCGGAGCCAAATCGTGGAATTCCAACCCATACTAAAACATGAGCCCTCTCACAAAAGGATCCATTGGGAAGCCTAAACCCCGACGGAGGTGGGATAAAAAAACGACATACTCGCCGGGCTCGGGGTGGGGATGGCCTGCCCTTCGGCAGGCAACCTGTGCGAAATCTCATAAGCCAGGTAGTTGGCCTCCCGCAGCTTTAGCACGTCCTCCTCCGTGATGGAGGAGGGCATCCACCGGCCCTGGAGGTCGGAGCCGGACATCGTTGAAAGTCCGAAGCACTCGAATCTGGAGCTCTAGGTGCTGGAACTTGGAGCGGGGAGAGGATTCGATGGAGGATTGAAGAAAAGAAACGAGCCTTGGTCCCGTTATAAAGAGGGAGAATACCAAGAGCCGTCTCCGTGACCGTTTGGGACTCGCCTTCGATAGAGGGGGTGTGGCGACGGGCGCGGTTGGGTTACCCACGTCTGTATTGATGAGAATCCCGGATTAAGGGGAAACACGATCTCTGCTTCGACAAGATGTGCCAAGGAAACCGCTTCGCTAAATGCGCTGAGGTGGTAGAGTAAAAAACGATTCAAGTAATGGCTTGGTAGTGGCGTGACGTCATGCCGCAAAAAACGTCAGCAGATTGAACTTATGTATATATTATTCTCTCTACGGTGGAATGTGGAATTTATTTTGCAGAGCCGGACACTATCCTGGTGTTCACAATCTTCTATCATTCGGAGGAGGAACCTGCCTTGCAATGCCAAGCAATATACATGCCGGACTTATCGTCATTGAAGCCTGGTTCAGGGGCTACTGAGGGAGTCCTGGATTAGGGGGTGTCCGGATAGCCGGACTACCATCATCAGCCGAACTATCATCGGCCAGACTATCATCATCGACCGGACTCCAAGACTATGAAGATACAAGATTGAAGACTTCGTCCCGTGTCCGGATGGGACTTTCCTTGGCGTGGAAGGCAAGCTTGGCGATACGGATACATAGATCTCCTACCATTGTAACCGACTCTATGTAACCCTAGCCCTTTCCGGTGTCTATATAAACCGGATGGCTCTAGTCCGTAGGACACAACAACAACCATTACAATCATACCATAGGCTAGCTTCTAGGGTTTAGCCTCCTTGATCTTGTGGTAGATCCACTCTTGTAAACATCCACAATATCAATATCAATCAAGCAGGACGTAGGGTTTTACCTCCATCAAGAGGGCCCGAACCTGGGTAAAACATCGTGTCCCTTGTCTCTTGTTACCATCCGCCTAGACGCACAGTTCGGGACCCCCTACTCGAGATCCGCCGGTTTTGACACCGACAGCCACCGTCTTCAGATATTTCGGCAGAGGCTGCTCGCCAGCCCTGCCAGAATCAATGAGTGCGCTAATTTGGAACTGCCGAGGGCTTGGGAACCCTTGGTCAGTTCGAGAGCTTCGCAAAGTGGTGAAGCAAGAAGATCCCGCCCTCTTATTTGTAATGGAAATTAAAATAAAGGGCAAGAAAGTGAAGGAGCTGAAGACCTCCCTAGGTTTTTCCGGATGTTTTGCCGTCGATAGCGACGGGCTTAGTGGTGGTATAGGTTTGTTTTGGATAAGATACGTTGATGTCACTTTACAAAATTTCAACATTGCTCATATTGATGTAACCGTCAAGCAGGACAGCAAAGAATGGCAGTTTACAGGCTTTTACGGGGCGCCACGAGTGGAGAACCGGCACCACAGTTGGCGTTTCCTGCATACCTTGTTCGCTCTTCCGCACCAAGCATGGATCTGTATGGGAGACTTTAACGAAACTTTGTTTGCAGAAGAGCATTTTGGAACAAATGCGAGACCTGAGAGCCAAATGAGAGCATTTCGAGAAGCAGCAGAGGAATGTTCTCTCCAGGATCTGGGGTGGAGGGGAGTCCCATTCACATGGGATAATAGGCAATCTGGAGCTGCAAACGTGAAAGCAAGGCTGGACCGGGCCCTTGCAAATGCAGCTTTCCTAAACCTCTTTGAATTTACCATGGTAAAACACATTAGCAGCGTTGAATCAGATCATTGCTATGTCCTAGCAGAACTCAGATCACATGAGGCAAGCAAATGGTCTCGAGCGGCAAGAAGCTTTCTCTACGAGAATGTCTGGCAGTCACATGCGCAATACGACGAGCTTGTTCGCTCGATCTGGATGAGTGGAGCTGGCCAGGGGGGCTCCGGGGAGTGGTTGATGCATTGACAGTTGTTCAGCAACATTTGGGACCCTGGGGGGCGCGGGAGTTTGGCAACCTGACGAAAAAGGTACAACAACTTCAGCAACGCCTAGATCGCCTACGGCATTCCTCGATTGGCCGGGGGCCGTCGGAGGAGGAAAAGAAAGTGGCAGCGCAGCTGCAGGAAGCACTCCGCCAAGAGGAGGTGTGGCTCAAACAACGCTCGCGCGTGTTATGGCTTAAAGAGGGCGACCGCAATACGGGCTACTTTCAAGCTCAGGCCGCCCTAAGGAAACGGATAAACAGAATTACGTCACTGGAACGATCAGATGGTTACACTTGCACTGAACCAGACGAAGTCAAAGCTGAAATATCCAGTTTCTATCATACATTATACCAATCACAAGGGTACAAGGAGATGGATGATCTTCTCAAGTGTGTGACTCCTACTGTATCAGATGGTATGAATGAATAGCTGCAAAAAGAGTATACGGCCGCAGAAGTCAAGAAGGCCTTATTTGATATGGCCCCATCAAAGGCTCCAGGCGTGGACGGCTTTACAGCCGGATTTTACCAACGGCACTGGGATGTGCTAGGCGAAGATATCTCACGTGCTGTGTTGGATTTCTTGAACGGGGGAGAATTACCGTTTGGTCTAAATGACACCTCGATTACGTTGATACCTAAGGTACGGAATCCCCAGAGGATTTCCCAGTTTCGCCCTATCGCTCTATGTTCGGTCTTATATAAAATTGCTGCCAAGGCGATAGCAAATAGGGAGCCACTGATTCTTGATGAAGTTATTGGGGAGGAACAGAGCGCTTTCATCCCGGGGCGGTTGATCACCGACAATGTGCTCATTGCCTACGAAAGTGTCCATACTATCAGAAGGAGGAAAAGAGGCAAAAACTCATGTTGCGCTGTTAAACTTGACATGCTGAAAGCCTATGATAGGGTGGAGTGGCATTACCTAGAAGCCATGATGAGCAAGCTAGGTTTCAATGCTAGTTTTATCAGTCTAGTGATGAAATGTGTGACATCTGTTAGATTCACGATTAAGGTCAATGGCGAGCTCTTACCATTTTTCGATCCATCCAGAGGTTTCCGCCAAGGATGCCCATTGTCACCTTACTTATTTCTCATCTGCGCCCAAGGACTAACATCATTGTTAAATCATTTTGGTGGCCCGCAGATTGACAGAGGAATCCGGGTTAGTTTCAACTCACCTTGGGTATCTCATTTATTGTTCGCTGACGACAGCTTAATCTTCCTGAGTGCAAATGTTCAAAGTGCTCTCAGACTGAACAACGTTCTTCAGATATATGTTGACTGTTCGGGACAAGCTGTTAACCGGGAGAAGAGTTCTATCTTTTTCAGTAGTAACACAGATGCACCTGTTCGTGGAGAGTTAAAGCGCATCCTTGGCATTGCAGTTGAAGCGTTTTCAGAGCGTTACTTGGGCTTACCAACTGTTGTTGGCCGAATCACAAGCGGCTCGTTTGAGCACATCATTGAGAGGAGCCGGGGAATAATGCAGGGATGGTCGGAACGGAATATGGCTTGTGCTGCACGCGAAGTCCTGCTCAAATCCATCACACAATCGATTCCAACGTTCAGTATGAGTTGTTTCTTGTTGACAAAGAAGGTATGCAAGGGGTTAACCTCTTGCATGGCCAAGTATTGGTGGGCAAGCTCTTTGGACAAGTGATCCCTTCACTGGGTTTCCTGGAAGAACCTTGCAACACCCAAAGCAAAGGGCGGGATGGGCTTCAAAGACTTACACTTTTTTAATCTAGCCATGTTGGGGAAGCAAGGATGGCGTTTGATCACCCATCCGGATTCCCTATGCTCTAGAGTTCTGCAGGGGAAGTATTTCCCGCTGACAGATTTCCAAAATGCTACTGCCCCAGTTTGGTCTTCAACCACCTAGAAAGCCATCGTAGCAGGACGGAAGGCACTCGACACGGGACTCATCAAACATGTCGGGGACGGTTCGTCAATCTCGACTTGGACAGATCGATGGATCCCTAGCACCATCTCTCTGAAACCTACAGGTCGCATTGGCGCTGCCCAAATTGACAGAGTTTCAGACCTGATCGACAACTACACAGGAGGTTGGAAAGTGGAAGTTGTAAGGCAGAATTTTCTTCACCCAGATGCAGAGGCTATATTGAACATTCCCTTGAATCCTGCGGGAGGCAAAGATACAATTGCTTGGGCCCTAGAAAAATCCGGCATCTACTCTGTTAAATCAGCATATCGTTCTCTTGTGACTCACAACGAGCTTGGAACTGACTCACAACGAGCTTGGAACTCTAGAGGAAGGGACGATTACAGAAAATTCAAGGACAGATAAACAGATGTGGGATGCTCTTTGGAAACTTCATGTGGTATCCAAAGTACGAGTCTTCTGGTGGCGAGTCTTGAGAGGTATTCTCTGGACTCTATCACTCTTCAGTATCGACACATCAAAACTCATGGCTTATGTGATATCTGCAAAGCCATGAATGAGGATCTGATGCACGCACTCATACATTGTGTGCACGCCAAAGCTTTCTGGATAGCAGCGAAGGATCGGTTTGAATTTTCACTTCCGAGACTTCATCCAGTTTCTTGGGCTAGAGATATCTTGCTCGATGACATGTTTTCTGATGACACAAGGTGCAAGATTATTACCATTATGCACTCCATATGGACCTCACGGAACCACTGGACACATGACAGGGATGGATATGACCCTGTTCAGGCGATCAAATGGGTGCATGAATCGTTGACAATACTGGAATTGCCAGTAAGTAAATCTAAGCTTTCTCTGTAGTGTTGGCGGCCACCGGACGTGGGGTGGGTGACAATCAACACAGACGGTGCGATCAATTCTGACGCTATGAAAGGTGGAGCAGGTGATGTTGCTCGCTCGCACCAAGCGTTTCTAGCAGCATGGAGCAAGCCACTGCCCGGCGTGACAGACCCCTTCAACGCCAAGCTCAAAGCATTCCGGGAGGGAGTGATCTTCGCCAACCTCCGTGGATACTCACATGTGATCATGCAGGTCGACTGCCTTGAGTTAGTCAACCTATGGCACTCGCTAGACAATACGCGGTCTATTGCCTCGCCCATTCTTTCAGAACTAGGTGATATGATAACCAGTTTTGCTTCCTTCTCTGTCATTCATGTCGGAAGGACTATCAATCAACCGGCTCATCTATGTGCCCAGCGAGCTGGTGCCCAAGATGGAACGGAGAGCTGGCTCGGTGTGAGCCCTAGTTTCCTCATTAGTAGCCTACGAGCGGATTGTAATCGACTTCTAGTTCATTAATAAAGCTCCCTAGTTCGATGCAAAAAAAGAGTACAATGGCATGAGCCGGAATCGCTAACATGCAGGAGATGATAAGCACGACGTGCATGCTACTGTAGATGACGCGCATGACTTGGCTGCATGGTTAGCCACCTGAGGAGCGGGACGTGGGCACGTTCCAACACGTAGAGCACCTAGCAATGTTACAAGCACTAGAGTAAGCCAAAGGTGCGCCGCCGACACCGCCCCTCACTCACTGGAGTCGGACAAATTTTGTTGTGGTAGACAGTCGGGGAGTCGTCGTGCTAAGGCCCATAGGACCAGCGTACCAGAACAGTAGCCGCAGCTGATGAAGAGAAGCGTAGATCATAAGGATCCAACCCGAATACACATGAGCACAGACGGACAAACACTGGATCCACCGAAATCAAACGCCACCCCGAATCTCGTGAGATCCATCCAACACACCTCCACATGCCCTCCAATGACGCTAGACGCACCACCAGCGTGGGGGCTAGGCTGAGATAACCTTATTCCAGCTTCAGAAAAGCCACCGCCATCTCGTCTTCCCGAGCAGGGCAGAAACCCTAAACGAACACAAAAGAAGAACAAAAAACGAAGCTGAAACCGATTTGCGGCGGCGGCGCCGACGGGAGGCGCAAAATTCCTTGGCTGTTCTTGCATCCCCTTCTCGAAGGGTCGATCGCCCTCACCATGTCACCATTTTCAATTTTCCATGATGAACGGAATTTAGAGCTATGCTCCTTAATTCGAATAAAATATAGATTTCAGATGCATTTTATTTAGCCAAACGTAATCACGACAACAGAAGTGCCCCCCATGCCGGTCGGATGACGCTCCAACCAACCAATGAACCAAGCGCACGAGTGAGTCGTCGGACACCTGAGCGCACGCAACCAACCGCCTCGCTTGCCACAGGCAGCAATCAAGCACGAACACGACCCTATATCCTTCTAGAACATCCCCGTCCCATCCCAACACGCCTCCGAATCTTCCACGAAACCCATCCGACAGCCTAGGAAACCCGGAGTCGCGGAAAGAAGTTAAAAATTGTTTGTATAGCACGGCGCTGCACAGTGTATGCCTCACTTGGACAACCTAACAAGGCCATCTCCCCTATCATCCAAAGGGTGAACATTTTTATTGGTTATAACTCATGTCATATATGAAACAACCTAGATGATTGTTCTCTTTGTTGTTTTGAGACAAGTAGTACATTGTAGATTTGGGCTATCCTAATAGAAAGGGGATAAGTACTACATTGTAGATGTTGACTATCCTAATAGAAAGGGGTATCTTGCACCCTACAAAGGAGAAATGTATCATGTCCCTAACATCCACACAAATGTCATGCGGAATACTTCTAGGGAGAAGGTCAACAAGATCTACCGGTCCAATCACAGTTGCATAGAGAGCCTTTGGATTGTTGAAGATGAAACGACAAATTCTTCTTAATATGCCAAGCCACTCAACTGAAACCCAGAAGATGATTGTTGTGGCTACTATGACATTACACAATTTCCATGTCACTCATAGATATTTTTCATTTCTAAAATTTTATATTTAGTATCTGATTATTATCTTTCCTCATGCATTGTATAGAAAGTATCAAACAACATTATAGCTTTTTGACATAATATTTAGTGAAACTATAATAGACACAAATCCCAAGTTATTTCTGTAGTTCGTCATAGTGACAAAAATTAATCTATGAAGACTTACACTTTTTTCCATTAATTTGATCTAGAACGATTTGGTAAATTGAAAATAAATAAATAAGAGGTGGTGTCTCGAAAAGGAAACAACTATGCCATAGTCCGTGTAAATATGCTTCAAATCTAGTGAAATTGCATTTTCCACAACATATATTAAATCATATAAAAATATCTTAGTATTTTTAGTTGTATCATTTTGTAGTTGTTAAGTACAATGAAAAATTGTGCTAGTTGTGATCATATGTTAAAATGACTCACGTTGTAATTATAATGAAGTAAAAAAGTTTAGTCTAAATAAATGATAGCCTGTATTTAAATTCGCTTGGAACCACAAGTTACATGACATGTTTTTTTGTGCCGTCGCCATCATTAAAGGCGCCATTTTAGCGTGAGCACACACACTTTCACGAAGAATTAAATATTGTCAATGTAGGATCGGATGTCGGGAGTCAGAAGAGGTTGAATCGCGACCTCGAAAATTTTACCCTCTTTACTTTTTTTTCCACAATAGTTATGGAAAACTAACATGCTGATACGCAACAGAATCACTAGTAGAAAACAAGGCTTTCGTCCAAACTCAATATACACATTAGTCCCGGTTGCATCACGAGTATTAGTTCCGGTTCGAGCGGCTAAGGCGTCGGGAAGGCACGGTTCAAATGGGACCTTTATTCCCGGTTTGAGACTTTAGTCCCGGTTCGTGTCTCAAACCGAGACTAAAGGTTGGACCTTTAATCTCGGTTTGAGAAACGAACCGGGACTAAAGGGTGTGATGACCTTTAGTCCCGGTTTGTGTCTCAAACCGGGACTAAAGGTTCAAACTCTACCCCCTCCTCGTGTATCACCTTTTCAGTTTTGTAAAAAACAAAAGAAAATGATAAAAACTTCAAAAATCAAAATCCTTCGAGATGTAGTTACGTTACTACATCTACTAGTTAGAAAAATTAAAAAACTTGAATTTGGACATGTTTGGCAAAAAAATGTTATGAAAAAGTAAAATAGCCATATCTTTTGCATATGATGTCGAAAAAAACGCATAATATATCACAAAATCAGCACGAAAATCCGCATCCGATTTTGGCTGCCATAGGCCTGTTTGCAAATTTTTAGAATCCTCAAATTCCGAAAGGAAAAAAGATATGCTCAAATTTTAGTTTTTTTACTTTTCATTAAATCTGGTCAAACTACTTATTCAAGAAATATTAGTGTTAATAAATAATTATTTTTAGTTTTTTTTTAACTTTTGGTCAAACTATGGTCAAATCTGGTCAAACTATGGTCAAACTACTTATTCAAGAAATGTTAGTGTTACTAAATAATAATTGTTTTTAGAGTAATAGTTTCAAACTCAAACGGTGCTTAATGCTCAAGTTCAACTCCTAAGGGTTAATAGGATTGACAGCTTAGTATTGTCAGGAAAACAACAATGCAGACTTGGAAACTAGGGGAAATAGAACTCGAAAATTAAGCGTGCTCAGGATAGGTGACCGGCCAGGAAGTTAGACGATCTGAAATGAGTGGTTCATAATTGAGCAGTGATGAGGGGTGATTAGAGTGGGTGCTTAGAGATTAAGTTATCAAATAATTCAGAAATTTAAAAATAAGAAAAAAATTCAAAAAAATTCAAAAAAGTTTTTGAAAAAAATCCTCCAGTTGGTGTTATCAAGCGGGACTAAAGGTGGAGCTCCAGACAGTGGCCACATGGAGCTCCTTTAGTCCCGCTTCGTAAGCAAACCGAACCGGGACTAAAGGTTTGGGCTTCAGTCTCGACCCTTTAGTCCCGGTTCCAGAACCTCTATACATTAAGGCCCGTTTTCTACTAGTGAATTAAGAACTACTCGACAAAACAAACCGAAATTTGTCATATGTAATGAACAGATTAAAATAGATTAAAAATATTCTGATGTTTCTTATACAAAATAATATGCGAGTGATATAGAATTTGTTTTTTCCATGGTAAATCAAAAAACAGTCATCCTCTATATAAATAATGCCATGAGAAAAAAATCATAAATTTATAGAAATGTCATACTCAAAAAAATAATTGAAATTTGATATGGTACTTTATAAAACTGCCATCGTGTAGACAAAATATTTTACCCGACAAGTCCCCCCACCCTCAAATGACATGTAACTAAAAATGAAAAATGACATCCTCTTGAAAATAAAGGGCCACCCTCCTAACAATAATAATGCCATGTTATGAATAATAAAAATGACATGCTCTCAAAAATAAAACTACCACCAGTTAATAATAAATCTGCCATCCTCCTAATAATAAAAATGTCATGTTTTAATCATAAAAATGACATCCACTTGAAAAATAAAAATGCCATATTACTAAGACAAATGGATGCTCTTAATAATAAAACTGCCATCCTCTTAATGAGAAAAAAATGCCATGGTACTAATTATCAAGATGTCGTGCTCTTCATAATAAGAAAAATTTATGATAAAAAGGAGTTTTATTCCAAATTGATAGAGTTACAGTCGAGAGGCAAAAGACCTTGATACATGGTGGTCCTAGCTGCATCCACATAGCCGTGGTACACTCTACGCGACTGTATTTGCAAGCGGTCAGCAACTCTATTCTGATCCCTATTTAATTTTTGGGGAATAAACTCCCTATCCTTCATCAACGCCTTAATTTCAGCTACGAGATGTTTATAGGCAGAACGAATCAATCCATCTCCGGTCAAACTCGATAACGCCACACTAGAATCAGATTGAACAATCACCGGACAAATTGGAATGTTGTATAGCAAGTGCCATCCCTTACATAAGCGTATGTATCTCCACTTCCAGTGCATCATTGCAATTGAAAATATACCGGTATGCTGCAAAAATAATTGATCCGTCATGTCGCCGGAGAATCATCCCTACGACTGCGGCGCCAGAATCAACTCAAAAAGATCCATCAACTCAAAGAGCAACGGAGTCTGTAGTAGGAGGTACAAGAGACAAGAGACAAGATAATTGTCATGGTACTAATTATTAAAATGCCACGCCTTCTTAATAAGTGCCATGGGATCATTAAAGAGACAAGATAATGAGAAGGCCAATTCGGCTCCCGGACTCAGTTGCACCCACACCGACGAAAAAAATCAAAACAAATACTAGAAAAATTCAAAAAAAATTCTAATTTTTTGTGTGGTAGATAATTTGATGCGTGAGGTTCGCTGCAAATTTCAACTCGTTTGGACATTTGAGCATCTCTCGGCAAAAAAAGACAAAAGCGGGGTCTGTAAAAAAGTTTACTGTTTACAAATTGTTTTGACCCGATTTGTCTTTTTTGCCGAGAGTTGCTCAAATGTCCAAATAAGTTGCAATTTGCAGCGGACCTCACGCAACCAATTATCTACTATACAAAAAAAATTTGATTTTTTTGAATTTTTCTAGTATTTGTTTTGAATTTTTTCTGAGCGGGAGCATTTGAGCCTGGGCTCACATGCGGATTTTCGCAAGATAATTGCCATGGTAAATATAATAAAAACGCATGTAGCAAGTTTACAAAGGAAAACACCCGTTAAAAAGTAGTTTTTTTTGTTTTTTCAAAACAAATGGAAAATTCGAGGATTTTTTAAACAAGAATCAAATTTTAGAATGAATTAACTCGAATACAAAGAGCGCAGAGGCTTACTGGTGAGCGCGTGTGGCGAAACTGCTGGAGTGCGCAAGTTCGATCCCTAGATCCACGTATTTTGACAAAAAATAAATCAGACGCTGGGAAGGGCGTTCGCCAGCATCAGTCTCCTTAGACTAGCCACAGTGAGAGTAACTTCAGCAGTAACATTGAATCCAACTCCGAAAACTTGCTTATGTGCCAAAGAGTTAATGAGGAGAGAGGTAGTTTGAGTAACTTAACTAGTTACTGAAACATCACATGCCCTAATGCAATATGAGTCTATAAACTAATAAATGAAGCTTTGCATGACATCACACTTATGTTACCACCCACTATGAAGGTAGTAACATAGTTTTAGGGATATGTTACTTTGTGGCTAGTCTCGGTCTTCTCCTTGGAAGAAAAAAGTTTGTTCTCGTCGCCGGTGGGATGACGCCCCAACCAACCATCGAACCAAGCGCACGAGTCGTCGGACCCGAGCGCACGCAACCAACCGCCTCGCTTCCTCCTTCCCGCAACCAACCACGACCCTGACCCCGACCCCGACCCGGCGGGCTTCCAGAACATTCACGTCCCATCGCGGCACGCTCCGACCCTTCCACGAAACCCGCTTGGAACCCTCCGCATCCCGCGCCACGTCGCCCCGATTCCCCATCCGACGGCCCGGGGACTCCGCGCGCGGCTCGAGAAGCTTCCGCCGCTGATTATTTTTAATCCGAGTCGATTTTGTTCTCACTGTTTTTATATATGCGCGCGCGTCCCCCGGCCGGTCTCTGTCTCTCTCTCAGCTCTGTTTCGCCGCTCCTCCCAGATCCGCGCGTGCGTTCCTGTTCCCGTTCTCATCCGGCGGCGTCGTCTTCCCCCAGATTCGACTGCCCCTTCCGACTCGAATCTCGGCGATTTCCCAAGCGATAATGGCGGAGGTAAGCGCTCGCCCCTTCCCCTTCACTCCCAATTCGTTGTTGGTTGTTGTTGTTCGGCGCGCCGCCCTCGCAATCGATCGAATTGGTCCGGGATTCCCGAGATCTGACGCTGATTGCTTGATTGTTGCGGACGGCAGGAGGGGCACAAGGTGGCGCTCAACGTGTACGACCTCAGCAACGGCCTGGCGCGCCAGCTCTCCACCTCCTTCCTCGGCAAGCCCATCGAGGCCATCTGGTGAGTCCTCCGAGATTCCCCCTCTCTCGATCCGATTGATCCGAAAAAGACGCGATTTTGACCCGGTCCGTTCGACCGGCTGGCTCCGGCAGGCACACGGGCGTGGTGGTGTACGGCAACGAGTACTTCTTCGGGGGCGGGATCCAGGCGGCGCCGGCGGGGGCGACGCAGTACGGCCGCCCCGCGCGGGTCGTCGACCTGGGCGTCACCCACCTGCCCCGCGAGGTCTTCGAGGACTACCTCCGCGACATCGCGCCGCGCTACACCGCCGCCACCTACAGCCTGCTCACCCACAACTGCAACAACTTCAGCAACGAGGTCGCGCAGTTCCTCGTCGGCGCCGGGATCCCCGACTACATCCTCAACCTGCCCAGCGAGGTCATGTCCAGCCCCATGGGCGCCATGATCATGCCCATGATCCAGAACCTCGAGGCCACGCTCAGGAACAACGCCGCGCCCCAGACCACCCAGTTCGTGCCCACGCCGGCCTCCGTCTCGGTGCCGCAGCCGCCGGCTTCGGCCGGCAAAACCCCTACTGCCAATGCTAGTTCTACAGCCGCCGCTGCCGCTGCTAGTGCGGCGCCCGCTGGCTCTTCTTCCGAGAAAGAAGAAGAGAAGAAGGTCGAGAAGCAGACTCCGGAGAAAGCCGCCGCGCCGGCACCGCCGACTGTGGCTGACCCTCTCGGCAGCGCGAGGGGGAAGGTGCAGGAGGAGGTGATGAGGGAGTTTGCGGCGCTCATGGCGAGTGGCACGCTGCGGGCGAGCGAGGCGGCGGCGCTGGCCATGCGCCGGGTCATGGAGCGCCACGGCGACGGCGCCAGTATGCAGGCCTAGTGGCCTGAAAGTATTTTACACACCTTCGATCTTTGATGCAACTGCAAACTGATAGTAATTGGAACGCTTGCTTACTTGTATTGCAGCATGGAACTCAATTTTATTTGTCTGATTTGTTCTGATGGTGCGGAATTATATGATTATATGGTTTCTTCAGTGCTAGATTTCTTGGTTCACTGCTAAATTGGGTTTTATCCCAGGCTAAGATCATTCTGCTGAGGAAATATATGCCTAACAAAGTCCTGATATAATATCTGGATTAGCAGCAAAGTCATATGACTGTTAACAATGCTGATTCAATCAGCAGTAGGAGTAGCAGGCAACCCTTCCATGCAATTTTTGCTTCGCTCTACAGAGGAAATTGCCATATTTCGTTCTCCTCAGCGCTGAAAATGTGTGGAAATGCAGGAACATACTCCTTCACAATATCATAAACCTGATGTGAGTGTACATGGTCACATGCGTGACAGCACTGCAAAGTCGGATGAACTTGTAGGTACAGCGCACACGCATCTTTTTCCCATATAAATTGGTGAGCAGATCGGCAGAGTCAAGCATGATTTGTTCTGCTGTATTACGCCCGAGCCATTTGTAGTTCCCTCGGCTGAATTGAGATATTAGGGAAGAACAACCAAGCATGCCTCTGCTACATGCATCACTGAATACATTTCAGGTGCTGGACACAACAGGTTCAGATCTAGTTTCAGGAGAGTTTCATAGAATGTTTGGGTCATTCTATTTGCCTCCAAGCTGTTTTATCAATAAATAATAATTGAATTAAAGAGGAGAACGGAGAGCCTTTGATTTTCAGCGGACGACAGATTTGGGTAACTACATTACGGATGCAGTAACAGACCAACTGGAGAGGAGCCGAACCCTGCTATAGATGCTAAGGATCCATGAAGTCGACAAAAGAAGGTCTGAGCCCTGCACAAAATGCTTTGCAAGTTTGTTAGCGAGAAACAAACACTAAGAGAGACGATTATTGTAGTATCTGTACAAATTTGAAATAGATTATGTCACAACCCAACTTACTATATGCATTTTGTGTGTTTTGTTGATTAGTGATCAACATCGTAATATGGTGGTGATTCACATTCAACATTAGCAAAAAAAGTTGCGGAAACCAATAGTATTATTTTTCTCATCGTTTTGTTGTCAAACTGTGACCCAATGCACTGCTAATCGGACTGCCGTATGACATCTGGGTGATAGGAGATTACAGTTTTGGGCTTTTGTTGGCCATGCGTCGCGTCATGGAGCGCCACGGCGATGGCGCTAGTATGTAGGCCTAGTGACCTGAAACTATTTTACACACGTTCGATCTTTGGTGCAATTGCAAACTGATAGTAAGTAATTGGGAACGGTTGCTTACTTGTATTGCAGTATGGAACTCAATTTTATTTGTCTGATTTGTTTTGATGGTATGGGATTATATATGCCTATATGGTTTCTTCAATGCTAGATTTCTTGGTTCACTGCTAAATTGGGTTTTATCAGAGGTTAAGATCATTCTGCTGAGGAAAATATGACTGTCAATAATGTTGCCAAATTCAATCAGCAGTAGGAGTAGTAAGCAGGGCAACCCTTCCATGCAATTTTTGGTTCACTCTATGGACGAAAGTGCCATACTTGGTCCTCACTCCTCAGTCATGCGCTGAAAAAGTGAAAATGTAGGAACACACATATTTTGCTTCCTCCTGAACAATATCATAAACCTTGTGTGAGTGTCCATTGGCACATGTTGGATGATCTAGTAGGTACAGTGCAAAGACATCTTTTTTCCATATAAATTGGTGAGCAGAGTCGGGCATGCCTCGAGCCACCTGTAGTTTCCTGTTTTTTTTCTTATCATGGTTGATAGTTGTCATAGGTGTCAAAACTAATATGCAATTGAAGTGAGGATATTGGGGAAGAACAAACAAGCATGCGCCTGCGTTAGCTTGGCCAGGACAAGGCGCACCTCCTTCTCACAGGAGGTGAGGTTGGAGCGGACCTTCCTGGCCGTGAGCACATGGGTGGTGATGATCTTTCTCGTCTGACGCAAGTAGTCGCTTCGCCGTAGGGGGCATTGGCGATGTTGGTGGAGCCGGTGTAGAGGATGTCGCCTATAGCGGAGGGAGGCCGGGACGCAAAGACGCTGTCATGGGTGCGCAGGAGACAGCCTTTGCCGCGCTAGGGGAAGACACGACGAGCGTGGGAATGGCGCCGAGTCGGAGGAGCATACCGTGCTTCCTTGAAAGGTCTCCGAGGGAGACGCGTGGGAGGGAGCCCACGAGGTGGAGGTGCTTCTCTACTCATGATGTCGACATTGCCAAGGAGGTGAGGAATATGGCAACAACACCGAGCACTAGCATTTGGGTCATAGCTAACTAGCTAGCTGCTTGTGAGTTTTGCGTGTGCTTGTTGCTGGTGCCGAGAGGAGGGGAGATACTATGTTGTGGGTGGGTTGCTTTTATAGTGCTAGGAGGAGTGTCTTGCCCTAGCGCAGCAAAGGCTGTCGTGGGCGTGCATCTCCAGCGCTCGATCAATCAGAGGAACACACGAACAGTCATAGCCTGCAATCAACCGATCGCCTCCCCTAGGGTACCAAAATGGTTAGTTGGGTGAGTGGTGCCCACTTTTTTGTTAAATATATGATCTATGATCCTTTCGAAAAAAAGATATATGATGATCTATGAAACACTAGTACATATAGTGCATTTATCAAAATATGTGATACATATGGTTCTTGGTACATCAAAGTAAAGTAAAGTAAAGCACTTTCAAAAAAAGTGACTTGCGGTATGCCTAGGCCTTGCAAATTTTCTAGCTCCACCACTGCCAAGGTCCACTCCTCACAAGCTTCTTCATCTGTAAGAGCATCTCCAACAAACAGGCGGTAGCGCGGGGCCGGGATCCCCGACTAATACTGAACCTGCCCAACGAGGTCATGTCCAGTCCCATGGGCGCCATGATCATGCCCATGATCCAGAACCTCGAGGCCACGCTCAGGAACAATGCAGCGCCCCATACCATGCAGTTCGTGCCCACTCCGGCCTCACTCTCCGTGCCCAAGCCAACGGCTGCGATGGCGACGGCGGCCAGCAAAACACCTACAAGTTCTACAACTGCCGCTGCTGCTAGTGCAGCGCCCACTGGCTCTTCTTCCAAGCAAGAAGAAGAGAAGAAGGTCGAGAAGCAGACTCCGGAGAAAGCCGCCGCGGCAGCAGCGCCGGCTATGGCTGACCCTCTCGGCAGCGCTCATGGCGAGTGGGACGCTGCGGGCAAGCGAGGCGGCGGCGCTGGCCATGCGCCGGGTCATGGAGCGCCACGGCGCCGGCGCCAGTATGCAGGCCTAGTGACCTGAAACTGTTTTACACACGTTCGATCTTTGATGCAATTGCAAACTGGTAGTAATTGGGGACGATTGCTTACTTATTGCAGCATGGAACTCGATTTTATTTGTCTGATTTGTTCTGATGGTACGGAATTATATGATTATATGGTTTCTTCAGTGCTAGATTTGCTTCGTTCACTGCTAAATTGGGTTTTATCAGAGGCTAAGATCATTCTGCTGAGGAAATATATGCCTAACAAAGTCCTGATATAATATCTGGATTAGCAGCAACGTCACATGACTGTCAACAATGCTGATTCAGTCAGCAGTAGGAGTAGTATGCAACCCTTCCATGCAATTTTTGCTTGTCCTCAGCGCTGAAAATGTGTGGAAATGCAGGAACATACATATTATGCTTCCTACTTCACAATATCATAAACCTGGTGTGAGTGTACATGGTCACATGCGTGACAACACTGCAAAGTTGGATGAACTTGCGGATCGGCAGTGAAGCATGATTGGTTTTGCTGTATTACGCATGAGCCATTTGTAGTTTCCTCAGCTGAATTGAGATATTAGGGAAGAACAACCAAGCATGCCTCTGCTACATGCATCACTGAATACATTTCAGGTGCTGGACACAACAGGTTCAGATCTAGTTTCAGGAGAAGTGAACAATACTGAACTAGTTTCATATAATGTTTGGGTCATTCTATTTGGCTCCAAGCTGTTTTTCCAATTAATAATAACTGAATTAAGGAGGAGAAATGAGAGCCTTTGATAGATTTGGGTATCTACATTACGGATGCACTAACAGACCAACTGGAGAGAAGCCGAACCTTGCTACATGCTAAGGATCCATGAAGTCGACAAAAGAAGGTGTGAGCCCTGCACAAAATGCTTGTGCAAGTTTGTTAGCGAGAAACAAACACTAAGAGAGACGATTATTGTAGTATTTGTCCAAATTTGAAATAGATTTTGTCACAATCCAACTTACTATATGCATTTTGTGTGTTTGGTTGATATGGTCGTGATTCACATTCAACATTAGCAAAAAAAGTGGTGGAAACTGACAGCTTTATTTTTCTCATCATTTTGTTGTCAAATTGTGACCCAATGCACTGCTAATTGGACTGCCGTATGACATCTGGGTGATAGGAGATTACAGCTTTTGGGCTTTTGTTGGCCATGCGTCGCGTCATGGAGCGCCACGGCGACGGCGCTAGTATGCAGGCCTAGTGACCTGGAACTATTTTACACACGTTCGATCTTTGATGCAATTGCAAAGTGATAGTAATTGGGAACGGTTGCTTACTTGTATTGTAGCATGGAACTCAATTTTATTTGTATGATTTGTTTTGATGGTACCGAATTATATGCCTATATGGTTTCTTCAATGCTAGATTTCTTGGTTCACTGCTAAATTGGGTTTTATCAGAGGTTAAGATCATTCTGCCGAGGAAAATATGACTGTGATTGTGATGGCGTTTCGGTCTGGCGACGCGGGGGGCGACGCCGCGGAAGGCGACGCACGAGGGCCCGTGGCGGCGGCGGACGGCTAGACGGTGGTGCGGCCTGCTGAGGGGCGCGCGCGGTGGAGCGTGCCGTCCGACGGGCGGTCCCTCGCCCTGCCCCTCTCCGGCGGCAGGTTCTGGGCGCTGGAGGGGATCGACTCCGACGGCAACGACGAGGAGGTGAGTAGCCAGGTAAGTGGTGGTGGTGGTTCACCGAGGCCCCGTGCGGCGCTCTCGGTGGGTGACTTTGTCGCCCGAGCGGAGAAGCTTGGGGGCTCCCTCGTGGCTGGCCGGCGGCGCGCCTTTGCCCCTGGTGGCCATGGCGGGCGGCAACTGGCGCCGCGGATCTGGCGTCCGCCGAAGGATGTGTATGCGGGCCCAGAGGGCCGCTCGTGTGTCCTGCCGAAGGTAGGTTGCCAGGATCTGGTGCTGGCTGGTCCGCTCCAGGTCTCGGCGTGCGCGCCGGCGTTGACAGGGGTTGACGACGGCGGCGGGGATGCCCAGGGCAGGGAGCCGGGGATCCAGGCTAGGGTTGCGGGAGAGCCATCGGCTGGGCCAGCGCCCTTGCTGGGCCTGGTGGACTGGCCCAGCCTGCCAGGGAGTGGGCCGGGGGGCCCAACGGCTGTTCCGCCCGTCTCTTTACCAGTGGGGGTGCAGGGGCGCTCCCCAGTGCTTGGGCCTGGTCAGCCTGGCCCTGTGGCCTCGTGTGCGCCTGTGTCTAGGCCCAGGCCCACCGCGGAGGTGGAGGCGCGGCCGACCACTCCTATATATAGGTGGGTGTGGCTGCTAAAGGGTGCCCTAGATCTTTCGCTAGGGTTTCCTGCCTCCCCCTCTCAAGTGCGGCGTCTCGGGCATCTCGCTCGCCGCCTGCATCGCTCCACCTCTCCCCCTCCCCTCTCCTGCTCATTCGCCACCGTAGTGTGGATGGGATCCCGTTGCGTGGACAAGCCGCCTATGTCGCCTCCGATCCCGGCGACGGAGCATCGGCGCGAGCAAGATATGCGGGCGAAGGCGCGAGCAAAGGTGCCGGCGCCACCGGCGGAGGAAGGTGGCTGGGGGCCGCCGCCTCCTTGGTGGCTCGCGGAGCAAGAAAGGAAGGCGCAGGAGGAGCGCGAGCGCAAAAAGAAGAGGAAGGAGGAGTATCGGCTCCGGGGCCTGGAGCAGAAGAAGGAGCTCAAGCGCAAGGAGTCCCTGCTCCCTCCGAGCGGTGAGCGGATTGGGGATCTGTTGGCCAAGAAGCAGAAGCAAAAGGGGGTCGGTTCGGCGTTGCTGCAGTTGGCGGCCGGGCCGTCGGCTTCGAAGGGTTCGGTCGACGCCCCGATTCCAATGGAGGAGCTTGATGGGCCGGAGTGCTTCAAGTGTGGCCGGGTGGGACACTACCAAAATATGTGCCTCTTCAAGCCCCTTTGCATTGTCTGCCACGAGGAGGGACACGCGTCGGCGCACTGCCCCACACGGGGGCGGCCTCTGTTGCTCCAGATCATGGGCAACGCCATCCCCGGCGAGGGATTCTTCTGCCTGCCCTATGTGGAGATGGAGGGCGAGGAGGTCTGCGCCCCGCAGGTGGCGGACGCTGCGATTATCTCGGCGGCGCCTGGCCTGCTGTCGATCCCTCTCCTAGAGGCGAAGCTCCCTCACCTCTTCAAGGGAGAGTGGGATTGGCAGGTGACGGCCATCGGCGACGACTTGTTCTCGGTTGTCTTCCCCAACAAGGCCATGTTGCGGATGGCGACACGCAGCGGCAAGCTGTACCTCTCCCTCAACGACATCATGGCGGAAATCAAGGAAGCACGTTCGGAGGAGCCCAAGGCCGAGATCATGCCGGACGTATGGGTCAAGTTGTGGGGTGTGCCGCCCAAGCACCGTTGTGTGGATCGCCTTATGGCTGGGACTTTGATGATCGGGCGCCCATTGGAGGTGGACAAGGCGTCCCTGGTGGGGGCTAGGCCCAGTGTGGATGCGCTTCGCGCGTCGTTCCCCGGCCAAGCTAAGCGGGTACGTCCAAGTGTGGTTCAACAGTGAGGGCTTCACCTTTCGGATGGAGGCCGAGACGGGGGGCCTACAGGGCGTTGCTCCCCCTCCCCCTCCCCTAGCTAATGCGGACCAGGGGCCAGATGGCAAGGACAAAGACCGCGACACGAGCATGGGTGACGACTCAATTTTATTTGTATTGCAGCATGGAACTCAATTTTATTTGTCTGATTTGTTTTGATGGTACGGGATTATATGATTACATGGTTTCTTCAGTGCTAGATTTCTTGGTTCATTGCTAAATTGGTTTTATCCCAGGCTAAGATAATTCTGCTGAGGAAATATATGCCTAACAAAGTCCTGATATAATATCTGGATTAGCAGCAAAGTCATATGACTGTCAACAATGCTGATTCAATCAGCAGTAGGAGTAGTATGCAACCCTTCCATGCAATTTTTGCTTGTCCTCAGCGCTGAAAATGTGTGGAAATGCAGGAACATACATATTATGCTTCCTCCTTCACAATATCATAAACCTGGTGTGAGTGTACATGATCACATGCGTGATAGCACTGCAAAGTTGGATGAACTTGCGGATTGGCAGTGAAGCATGATTGGTTTTGCTGTATTACGCCTGAGCCATTTGTAGTTTCCTCAGCTGAATTGAGATATTAGGGAAGAACAACCAAGCATGCCTCTGCTACATGCATCACTGAATACATTTCAGGTGCTGGACACAACAGGTTCAGATCTAGTTTCAGGAGAAGTGAACAGTACTGAACTAGTTTCATATAATGTTTGGGTCATTCTATTTGGCTCCAAGCTGTTTTTCCACTTGGTGGCTCGCGGAGCAAGAAAGGAAGGCGCAGGCGGAAGGTGGCTGGGGGCCGCCGCCTCCTTGGTGGCTCGCGGAGCAAGAAAGGAAGGCGCAGGAGGAGTGCGAGCGCAAAAAGAAGAGGAAGGAGGAGTATCGGCTCCGGGGCCTGGAGCAGAAGAAGGAGCTCAAGCGCAAGGAGTCCCTGCTCCCTCCGAGCGGTGAGCGGATTGGGGATCCGTTGGCCAAGAAGCAGAAGCAAAAGGGGGTCGGCTCGGCGTTGCTGCAGTTGGCGGCCGGGCCGTCGGCTTCGAAGGGTTCGGTCGACGCCCCGATTCCAATGGAGGAGCTTGATGGGCCGGAGTGCTTCAAGTGTGGCCGGTGGGGCACTACCAAAATATGTGCCTCTTCAAGCCCCTTTGCGTCGTCTGCCACGAGAAGGGACACGCGTCGTCGCACTGCCCCACGCGGGTGCGGCCTCTGTTGCTCCAGATCATGGGCAACGCCATCCCCGGCGAGGGATTCTTCTGCCTGCACTATGTGGAGATGGAGGGCGAGGAGGTCTGCACCCCGCAGGTGGCGGACGCTGCGATTATCTCGGCGGCGCCTGGCCTGCTGTCGATCCCTCTCCTGGAGGCGGAGCTCCCTCACCTCTTCGAGGGGGAGTGGGATTGGCTGGTGACAGCTATCGGCGACGTCTTGTTCTCGGTTGTCTTCCCCAACAAGGCCATGTTGCGGATGGCGACACGCAGCGGCAAGCTGTACCTCTCCCTCAACGACATCATGGCGGAAATCAAGGAAGCACGTTCGGAGGAGCCCAAGGCCGAGATCATGCCGGACGTATGGGTCAAGTTGTGGGGTGTGCCGCCCAAGCACCGTTGTGTGAATCGCCTTATGGCTGGGACTTTCGGATGGAGGCCGAGACGGGGGGCCTACAGGGCGTGGCTCCCCCTCCCCCTCCCCCAGCTAACGCGGACCAGGGGCCAGATGGCAAGGACAAAGACCGCGACACGAGCATGGGTGACGACTCCATTGATACCGAGTCTTGGGACAAGCTCGGGCTCAAGGACAAGGATGCTCCGGCCGCGGCTCCGGCTGCGGGTGTCGCGAAGGACCAGGAGGAGCGTCAGGTGGTGGTGGGCAGCAACGAGACGGGCTTCAACCAGTACAGCTCCAACTTATCGCTTGGACTCGACCTCGACAAGGGCGTCTCGGCGTCGTGCGACTCGGAGGTCCGCTCGATGCTTGTCACCCCGGTGGCAGTGGAGGTGGGTGACCGCACGCCTTCTCCACACATTCCCCGAAGTCTATGCCCGGCCTCGGTGGGGGCGGGGCGCGGCTTCCCAAGAAGCCGGCGGGCCACAAGTCTACCCCGGTGGCCCCGACGAGCCCACCCTTGGTTCGTGCGGGCAAGCCTGCCTCACTCCGCCCGGTGGTGATGGCGCTGGCCTCCCCTGGGGGCTCGGCTGGTGGTCCCTCGTCGCCCACTCCCCTCCCTGCCTCTGACGCGCTTCGGGGGGAGGTGTCCAAGGTGGCAACCATATCCACGACCAAGAGCTCCAAGGTGGTGGTGACGACTCCGGCGACGCAGGAGAGGGCAAGCTCGCGCTCAAAGGGCGCCAAGGGCAACCTTCCAGCTCTCCAACGCGCCCAACTCTTGCTGGCTCAGAAGAACCGGGAAATCGAAGGTAATCCCATGCCCCGTTTTACGATCTTTGAAGAGTATTCCAATGAGTGTCTAGGGGGGGTCTTAGAGGATAGTGGCGTTGTCATGTCTGATGAGGGTGAAGCGCGCGAGCTTTTGTCTCTCATCCGTGCGAAGGAAATCGCGCAGGCCGCGCTCGCCCAGGCAGCGTCGGCCCGTGTTGCGCCATCCGCAGAGGAAGTAGGGGCTTCTCTGGTGGCTGTT
This sequence comes from Triticum aestivum, assembly GCF_018294505.1. NCBI lineage: Eukaryota > Viridiplantae > Streptophyta > Magnoliopsida > Poales > Poaceae > Triticum > Triticum aestivum. The sequence goes on along the minus strand of NC_057810.1, from coordinate 702,865,474 downwards.
GCGCGGCCTGATCAGGAGGACTTAGCAGTAGATGCTGCGCCGTCCCCCTCAACCTGTCGTCCTGTCTAGACACGGCGAGTGGCCAAAGCGGTTACCGCTCGCGGTATCCGCCTCCGCAATCGCATTATTTAATGCGTTTCATCTTCTGGAACATCTGGGGTTTCGGCCACGCTGGGAGGCGGACCCAGTTAAAAGAATTCATTCGTGAAGAGGGGATCGACGTAGTAGGCTTGCAGGAAACCATCAAGGCTGATTTTAACCATCGGGATCTGTTAGCTGTCGACCCTCTTGAGCGTTTTGCGTGGCAGTGGGTGCCGACGGTGGGGCACTCGGGGGGCATGTTGCTTGGCATCAACCACGTGTGCTGCGAGGTGGTGACGTGGGATGCTGGTAGATTCTTCTTATCTGCACACGTGCGCCACCGCGCAACTCTTCGCGAGTGGGAGGTTATTGTAGTTAACGGCCCTGCCGACCACTCACACTCGCAGAAGTTCCTGGGGGAACTTCGGGAGAAGGTTGCGTCCTTGGGGGTGCGTAATTTGCCACTGCTGGTGGGTGGCGATTTCAACTTAATCCGTTCGGGTGCGGATAAGAATAACGACATCATTAACTGGACAAGGGTGTCCTTGTTTAATAATGCAATCGCTTCTATGGCCCTTAGGGAAGTGGCTCGGGTGGGCGCACGCTACACTTGGACCAACAAGCAGCTTACGCCGGTCCGGTCGGTGCTAGACCGGGTGTTTATGTCCGCGGAGTGGGAGATGCTTTTCCCCGTGTGCTCTCTACACGCTGAAACGAGGATAGGGTCGGACCATGTTCCCCTAATCCTCTCCTGAGGGGAGGAGAGGTTAAAACGCATCCCTCGCTTTTTCTTTGAAACCGCGTGGTTAGAGTCTCCGGACTTTGAGCAAATCTTCCTCACCAAATGGGAGAACTGTGTCGCCCGGGTCGGGCACACGCGCGGGCCTATGGAGTTCTGGATTTCCGTAGGGGCGGGTTTGCGTGCGGCCCTCAAGGGGTGGGGGGCCAACCAAGGCCGCGAAGATAAGCTACTCCGATTGCGTTTGACCGCGGACCTCGCACAATTGGATGCGGCGGCAGATGTGCAGGTCTTCTCGGAGCAAGGCTGGGCTCAGCGTTACGCTTTAGAAGCCTAGGTCGAGTCCCTCCTACGAGCAGAGGAGGAGTACTGGCGTAGGCGCGGTGGTCTCAAGTGGACGCTCAAGGGTGACGCGAACACTAAATACTTCCATGCCTACGCAAATGGCCGGCGCCGCAAGTGCGCCATTCTTAGATTGCAATCCGAGTAGGGGCTCCTCTTGCATCAACAGGACATCGTCCGTCACATCTACGAGTTCTACATCCAACTCATGGGCTCTAGGGAGGAGTCCCGTGCTAGGCTGCAGTCGGATGTTTGGGACCCCGTGTTGCGGATCACGGACGAGGAAAACGAGGGCCTGGGGTTGGCCTTCCTCCCTGAAGAGATTGACAAGGCAGCTCTGGGGATGAAAATGGACACCGCCCCGGTCTGGATGGTTGGACGGTGGCGATGTTTAAACGGTTTTGGCAAGTGCTTAAGGGACCAATTTTCGACGTTTGTAACGGGTTTATGCAGGGTACGGTAGATATCTCTCGCCTGAACTTTGGGGTTCTGTCTCTTATCCCCAAAGTTCCAGGTGCGGATCATATTAGGCTTTTTTGCCCGATTGCGCTGATTAACGTCCCGTTTAAAATATGTGCTAAGGCTTGTTCTACGCGCTTGTCTTTGATTGCTCACCGTATCATTAGTAGGAACCAGTCGACATTTATTCTTGGTCGCAACATCTTGGAGGGACCGCTGGCCCTCCAAGAGATCGTTCACTCGCTCAAACGATCCCGCCAACTGGCAATTCTTCTAAAATTAGACTTTGAGAAGGCGTACGATCGAGTGAACTGGGAGTTTCTTCGAGAAGTCCTCCTGGACCGAGGTTTCTCATCGGTCTGGGTTCACCGCATGATGCAACTGGTCTCGGGGGGCCAAACGGCAATTGCGGTGAACGGAGAAGTAGGGAACTTCTTCCGCAACAAGCGAGGGTTGCGTCAAGGGGATCCAGGCTCGCCGCTACTTTTTAACTTTGTGGCAGACGCTTTGGTGCCATGCTAGACAAAGCCCGTTTGGCTGGCCACATCAGGAGAGTGGCAGGCAACCTGATTACAGGGGGCGTGTCGCACCTGCAGTATGCGGATGACACTCTCCTTCCTTTTGAGCTGGATACACATAGTATCGCAACGGTCAAAGCCATTCTCTTGTGCTTTGAACTCATGTCTGGGTTAAAAATAAACTTTCACAAATGTGAAGTGGTGTCCATAGGGATGGACGTGGCCGAAAGTCAGCGGGTAGCCAACTTGCTTAACTGCAAACTTGGGTAGTTCCTGTTCAATTACCTCGGTCTCCCGATCGCGGCGAAGAAATGCTCGATTGCCTATTGGGAACCTCTCAACACCAAGGTTGCGGACCGGGTTTGTTCGTGGAGAGGTAGATTTATGTCTTCAGGGGCTAGACTTATATTAACTAACTCCAGCCTCTCATCACTGCCTATGTTTGCCATGGGTCTGTTCTTGTTGGCTGATGGGTTCCACACCAAAATGGACACCCCGAGGGCACGTTTCTTTTGGGAAGGAGCGGGACCTAAACGGAAGTACCATATGGTTAAATGGCAAGCCGTTTGTCGTCCCAAAGCCCAGGGGGGCCTCGGGATCATCAACTCTAAGTTGATGAACGTTGCACTCATGTGCAAGTGGATCTGGAAGCTGTCTCAGGGAGAGACTGGACGCTGGGCTGACCTCCTTCGTGCGAAATACTTCTTGAACGGAAACTTTTTCAAGGCGGCACCTCATGGGTCTCCTTTCTGGAACTCAATCCAAGCCCCCAAACCATTCTTCGCCAGGGGCGCAAGGTTTGCGGTTAACAACGGGCGCTCGACGCGCTTTTGGCTCGACCTTTGGATTGGCAATCAGCCCCTGTGGTCGGAGTTTCGCCACCTTTATGGCATCGCGGTCGAGCCCAACCAACTGTTGGGGAACATAGCAGAAATTCAAAATTTTCCTACGTGTCACCAAGATCTATCTATGGAGAAACCAGCAATGAGGGGAAGGGGAGTGCATCTACATACCCTTGTAGATCGCTAAGCGGAAGCGTTCAAGAGAACGAGGTTGAAGGAGTCGTACTCGTCGTGATCCAAATCACCGGAGATCCTAGTGCCGAACGGACGGCACCTCCGCGTTCAACACACGTACAGCCCGGTGACGTCTCCCATGCCTTGATCCAGCAAGGAGAGAGGGAGAGGTTGAGGAAGACTCCATCCAGCAGCAGCACAACGGCGTGGTGGTGGTGGAGGAGCGTGGCAATCCTGCAGGGCTTCGCCAAGCACCTGCGGGAGAGGAGGAGGTGTCACGGGAGGGAGGGAGGCGCCAGGGCTTCAGGTGCGTCTGCCCTCCCTCCCCTCCACTATATATAGGGGCAAGGGAGAGGGGGGAGGCGCAGCCTTGCCCCTTCCTCCAAGGAAGGGGTGCGGCCAAGGGAGGGGAGGAGTCCATCCTCCCCAAGGCACCTCGGAGGTGCCTTCCCCTTTTAGGATTCTCCCCTCCCCAAGTCTCCTTGGCGCATGGGCCTCTTGGGGCTGGTTCCCTTGGCCCATATAGGCCAAGGCGCACCCTCTACAGCCCATGTGCCCCCCCGGGGCAGGTGGACCTCCCCGGTGGACCCCCGGACCCCTTTCGGCACTCCTGGTACAATACCGATAAAGTGCGAAACTTTTCCGGCGACCAAAATAAGACTTCCCATATATAAATCTTTACCTCCGGACCATTCCGGAACTCCTCGTGACGTCCGGGATCTCATCCGGGACTCCAAACAACATTCGGTAACCACATACAAACTTCCTTTATAACCCTAGCGTCATCGAACCTTAAGTGTGTAGACCCTACGGGTTCGGGAACCATGCAGACATGACCGAGACAACTCTCCGGCCAATAACCAACAGCAGGATCTGGATACCCATGTTAGCTCCCACATGTTCCACGATGATCTCATCGGATGAACCACGATGTCAAGGACTCAATCAATCCCGTATACAATTCCCTTTGTCTAGCGGTATTGTACTTGCCCGAGATTCGATCGTTGGTATGCCGATACCTTGTTCAATCTCGTTATCGGCAAGTCTCTTTACTCGTTCCGTAACACATCATCCCGTGATCAACCCCTTGGTCATATTGTGCACATTATGATGATGTCCTACCGAGTGGGCCCAGAGATACCTCTCCGTCACACGGAGTGACAAATCCCAGTCTCGATTCGTGCCAACCCAATAGACACTTTCGGAGATACCTGTAGTGCACCTTTATAGTCACCCAGTTACGTTGTGACGTTTGGTACACCCAAAGCATTCCTACGGTATCCGGGAGTTGCACAATCTCATGCTCTAAGGAAAAGATACTTGACATTAGAAAAGCTTTAGCATACGAACTACGATCTTTGTGCTAGGCTTAGGATTGGGTCTTGTCCATCACATCATTCTCCTAATGATGTGATCCTGTTGTCAACGACATCTAATGTCCATAGTCAGGAAACCATGACTATCAGTTGACCAACGAGCTAGTCAATAGAGGCTTGCTAGGGACATGGTGTTGTCTATGTATCCACACATGTATCTGAGTTTCCTATCAATACAGTTATAGCATGGATAATAAACGATTATCATGAACAAGGAAATATAATAATAACTAATTTATTATTGCCTCTAGGGCATATTTCCAACAGTCTCCCACTTGCACTAGAGTCAATAATCTAGTTGACATCGCCATGTGATTAACACTCACAGGTCACATCGCCATGTGACCAACATCCAAAGAGTTTACTAGTGTCACTAAACTAGTTCGCATCATCATGTGATTAAGACTCAATGAGTTCTGGGGTTTGATCATGTTTTGCTTGTGAGAGAGGTTTTAGTCAACGGGTCTGTAACATTCAGATCCGTATGTACTTCGCAAATCTCTAGGTCATATTGTAAATGCTGCTTCCACGCTCCACTTGGAGCTATTCCAAATGGTTGCTCCACTATACGTATCCGGTTTGCTACTCGAGTCATTCGGATAGGTGTTAAAGCTTGCATCGACGTAACCCTTTACGCCGAACTCTTTATCACCTCCATAATCGAGAAACATGTCCTTATTTACTCCAAGGACAATTTTGACCGCTGTCCAATGATCCATTCCTGGATCATTCTTGTACCCCTTGACTGACTCATGGAAAGGCACACTTACGATGCGGTACACAGCATAGCATACTACAGAGCCTATGTCTGAAGCATAGGGGATGACCTTCGTCCTTCCTCTCTCTTCTGCCGTGGTTGAGCTTTAACTCTTAACTTCATACCTTACAACTCAGGCAAGAACTCCTTCTTTGACTGATCCATCTTGAACACCTTCAAGATCATGTCAAGGTATGTGCTCATTTGAAAGTACCATTTAGCATTTTGATCTATCCTCATAGATCTTGATGCTCAATGTTCAAACAGCTTAATTCAGGTTTTCTATTGAAAAACACTTTTCAAATAACCCTGTATGCTTTTCAGAAATTCTACATCATTTCCGATCATCAATATGTCAACAACATATACTCATCAGAAATTCCATAGTGCCCCCACTCACTTATTTGGAAATACAAGTTTCTCATAAACTTTGTGTAAATCCAAAATCTTTGATCATCTCATCAAAGCATACATTCCAACTCCGAGATGCTTACTCCAGTCCTTAGAAGGATCGCTGGAGCCAGCATACCTTTTAGCATCCTTAGGATCGACAAAACTTTTCTGATTGTATCACATACAAACTTTCCTTACGAAAACTGGTAAGGAAACTCGTTTTGACATCCATCTGCCAGATTTCATAAATGCAGCTAATGCTAACATGATTCCGACGGACTTAAGCATCACTACGGATGAGAAAATCTCATCGTAGTCAACTCCTTGAACTTGTGAAAAACTCTTCGCCACAAGTCGAGCTTCATAGACGGTGACATTACCGTCCACGTCCATCTTCTTCTTAAAGATCCATTTATCTCAATGGCTTGCCGATCATTGGGCAAGTCCACCAAAGTCCATGCTTTGTTCTGATACATGGATCCTATCTCGGATTTCATGGTTTCTAACCATTTGTCGGAATTTGGGCCCACCATCGCTTCTCCATAGCTCGTAGGTTCATTGTTGTCTAGCAACATGACCTTCAAGACAGGATTACTGTACCACTCTGAAGTAGTACGTATCCTTGTCACCCTACGAGGTACGGTAATGACTTGATCCGAAACTTCATGATCACTATCATAAGCTTCCACTTCAATTGGTGTAGGTGCCACAGGAACAACTTCCTGTGCCCTGCTACACACTAGTTGAAGTGACGGTTCAATAACCTCATCAAGTCTCCACCATCCTCCCACTCAACTTTCCGAGACAAGCTTTTCCTCGAGAAAGGACCCGATTCAAGAAACAATCCCTATTGCTTTCGGATCTGAATTAGGAGGTATACCCAACTGTTTTGGGTGTCCTATGAAGATGCATTTTATCCGCTTTGGGTTCGAGCTTATCAACTTGAAACTTTTTCACATAAGCGTCGCAGCCCCAAACCTTTACGAAACGAAAGCTTAGGTTTCTCCAAACCATAGTTCAAATGGTGTCGTCTCAACGGAATTACGTGGTGCCCTATTAAAGTGAGTGCAGTTGTCTCTAATGCCTAACCCATGAATGATAGTGGTAATTCGATAAGAGACATCATGGTACGCACCATATCCAATAGGGTGCAACTATGATGTTCGGACACACCATCACACTATGGTGTTCCAAGCGGTATTAATCGTGAAACAATTTCCACAATATCTTAATTGCGTGCCAAAGCTCGTAACTTAGATACTCATCTCTATGATCATATCATAGACATTTTATCCTCTTGTCACGATGATCTTTAACTTCACTCTGAAATTACTTGAACCATTCAATAATTCAGACTTGTGTTTCATCAAGTAAATATACTCAGTATCTACTCAAATCATCCGTGAAGTAAGAACATAACGATATCCACTACGTGCCTCAGCACTCATTGAACTGCACACATCAAAATGTATTACTTCCAACAAGTTACTTTCTTGTTCCATTTTACTGAAACTAGGCTTTCAGTCATCTTGCCCATGTGGTATGATTTGCATGTCTCAAGTGATTCAAAATCAAGTGAGTCCAAACGATCCATCTGCATGGAGTTTCTTCATGCGTATACACCAATAGACATGGTTCGCAAGCCTCAAACTTTTCAAAAACGAGTGAGTCCAAAGATCCATCAACATGGAGCTTCTTCATGCGTTTTATACCAATATGACTTACATGGCAGTGCCACAAGTAAGTGGTACTATCATTAACTATCTTATATCTTTTGGCATGAAAATGCGTATCACTATGATCGAGATTCAATAAACCATTCCTTTAGGTGCAAGACCACTGAAGGTATTATTCACATAAATAGAGTAACCATTATTCTCCTTAAATGAATAACCGTATTGCAACAGACATAATCCAATCATGTCTATGCTCAACGCAAACACCAAATGACAATTATTCAGGTTTAATACTAATCTTGATGGTAGAGGGAGCGTGCGATGTTTGATCACATCAAACTTGGAAACACTTCCAACACATATCGTCAGCTCACCTTTAGCTAGTCTCCGTTTATTCCGTAGCCTTTTATTTCGAGTTACTAACACTTAGCAACCGAACCGGTATCTTAATACCCTGGTGCTACTAGGAGTACTAGTAAAGTACACATTAACATAATGTATATCCAATATACTTCTATCGACTTTGCCAGCCTTCTCATCTACCAAGTATCTAGGGTAATTCCGCTCTAGTGACTGTTCCCCTTATCATAGAAGCACTTAGTTTCGGGTTTGGGTTCAACCTTGGGTTCCTTCACTAGAGCAGCAGCTGTTTTTCCATTTCATGAAGTATCCCTTCTTGCCCTTGCCCTTCTTGAAACTAGTGGTTTCACCAACCATCAAAATTGATGCTCCTTCTTGATTTCTACTTTCGCGGTGTCAAACATCGCGAATACCTCAAGGATCATCATATCTATCCTTGATATGTTATAGTTCACTACGAAGCTCTAGCAGCTTGGTGGCAATGACTTTGGAGAAACATCACTATCTCATCTGGAAGATCAACTCCCACTCGATTCAAGTGATTGTTGCACTCAGACAATCTGAGCACAAGCTCAATGATTGAGCTTTTCTCCGTTAGTTTGTAGGCTAAGAAAATCGTCGGAGGTCTCATACCTCTTGACGTGGGCACGAGCCTGAAATCCCAATTTCAGCCCTCGAAACATCTCATATGTTCTGTGACGTTTCGAAAACATCTTTGGTGCCTCAACTCTAAACCGTTTATCTGAACTATCACGTAGTTATCAAAACGTGTATGTCCGATGTTCGCAACATCCACAAATGATGTTTGGGGTTCAGCACACTGAGTGGTGCATTAAGGACATAAGCTTTCTATTGTCCGCATAATCGCTACTGTCAACTTTCAACTATATTTTCTCTAGGAACATATCTAAAACAGTAGAACTAAAGCGCGAGCTTACGACATAATTTGCAAAGATCTTTTGACTATGTTCAGGATAATTAAGTTCATCTTATGAACTCCCACTCAGATAGACATCCCTCTAGTCATCTAAGTGATTACATGATCCGAGTCAACTAGGCCGTGTCCGATCATCACGTGAGACGGACTAGTCATCATCGGTGAACATCTTCATGTTGATCGTATCTACTATACGACTCATGCTCGACCTTTTGGTCTCTTGTGTTCCGAGGCCATGTCTGTACATGCTAGGCTCGTCAAGTCAACCTAAGTGTTTCGCGTGTGTAAATCTGTCTTACACCCGTTGTATGTGAACGTAAGAATCCATCACACCCGATCATCACGTGGTGCTTAGAAGCGACGAACTTTCGCAACGGTGCACAGTTAGGGGGAACACTTTCTTGAAATTTTAATGAGGGATCATCTTATTTACTACCGTCGTTCTAAGTAAACAATATGCATAAACATAATAAACATCACATGCAATTATATAGTAGTGACATGATATGGCCAATATCATATAGCTCCATTGATCTCCATCTTCGGGGCTCCATGATCATCATCGTCACCGGCATGACACCATGATCTCCATCATCGTGTCTCCATGAAGTTGTCTCGCCAACTTATTACTTCTACTACTATGGCTACCGGTTAGCAATAAAGTAAAGTAATTACATGGCGTTGTTCAATGACTCGTAGGTCATACAATAAATAAAGACAACTCCTATGGCTCCTGCCCGTTGTCATACTCATCGACATGCAAGTCGTGAATCCTATTACAAGAACATGATCAATCTCATACATCACATATCATTCATCACATTCTTCTTGGCCATATCACATCACATAGCATACCCTGCAAAAACAAGTTAGACGTCCTCTAATTGTTGTTTGCATGTTTTACGTGGCTGCTATGGGTTTCTAGCAAGAACGTTTCTTACCTACGCAAAACCACAACGTGATATGCCAATTGCTATTTACCCTTCATAAGGACCCTTTTCATCGAATCCGTTCCGACTAAAGTGGGAGAGACTGGCACCCGCTAGCCACCTTATGCACCAAGTGCATGTCAGTCGGTGGAACCTGTCTCACGTAAGAGTACGTGTAAGGTCGGTCCGGGCCGCTTCATCCCACAATACCGTCGAAACAAGATTGGACTAGTAACGGTAGGCATATTGAACAAAATCAACGCCCACAACTACTTTGTGTTCTACTCGTGCAAAGAATCTACGCAATAGACCTAGCTCATGATGCCACTATTGGGGAATGTAGCAGAAATTCAAAATTTTCCTACGTGTCACCAAGATCTATCTATGGAGAAACCAGCAACGAGGGGAAGGAGAGTGCATCTACATACCCTTGTAGATTGCTAAGCGGAAGCGTTCAAGAGAACGAGGTTGAAGGAGTCGTACTCGTCGTGATCCAAATCACCGGAGATCCTAGTGCCGAACGGACGACACCTCCGCGTTCAACACACGTACAGCCCGGTGACGTCTCCCATGCCTTGATCCAGCAAGGAGAGAGAGAGAGAGAGGTTGAGGAAGACTCCATCCAGCAGCAGCACAACGGCGTGGTGGTGGTGGAGGAGCATGGCAATCCTGCAGGGCTTCGCCAAGCACCTGCGGGAGAGGAGGAGGTGTCACGGGAGGGAGGGAGGCGCCAGGGCTTCAGGTGCGGCTGCCCTCCCTCCCCTCCACTATATATAGGGGCAAGGGAGAGGGGGGGGGGGAGGCGCAGCCTTGCCCCTTCCTCCAAGGAAGGGGTGCGGCCAAGGGAGGGGAGGAGTCCATCCTCCCCAAGGCACCTCGGAGGTGCCTTCCCCTTTTAGGATTCTCCCCACCCCAAGTCTCCTTGGCGCATGGGCCTCTTGGGGCTGGTGCCCTTGGCCCATATAGGCCAAGGCGCACCCCCTACAGCCCATGTGGCCCCCCCGGGGCAGGTGGACCTCCCCGGTGGACCCCCGGACCCCTTTCGGCACTCCCGGTACAATACCGATAAAGTGCGAAACTTTTCCGGCGACCAAAATAAGACTTCCCATATATAAATCTTTACCTCCGGACCATTCCGGAACTCCTCGTGACGTCTGGGATCTCATCCGGGACTCCGAACAACATTCGGTAACCACATACAAACTTCCTTTATAACCCTAGCGTCATCGAACCTTAAGTGTGTAGACCCTACGGGTTCGGGAACCATGCAGACATGACCGAGACAACTCTCTGGCCAATAACCAACAGCGGGATCTGGATACCCATGTTGGCTCCCACATGTTCCATGATCATCTCATCGGATGAACCACGATGTCAAGGACTCAATCAATCCCGTATACAATTCCCTTTGTCTAGCGGTATTGTACTTGCCCGAGATTCGATCGTTGGTATGCCGATACCTTGTTCAATCTCGTTACAGGCAAGTCTCTTTACTCGTTCCGTAACACATCATCCCGTGATCAACCCCTTGGTCACATTGTGCTCATTATGATGATGTCCTACCGAGTGGGCCCAGAGATACCTCTCCGTCACATGGAGTGACAAATCCCAGTCTCGATTCGTGCCAACCCAACAGACACTTTCGGAGATACCTGTAGTGCACCTTTATAGTCACCCAGTTACGTTGTGACGTTTGGTACACCCAAAGCATTCCTACGGTATCCGGGAGTTGCACAATCTCATGGTCTAAGGAAAAGATACTTGACATAAGAACAGCTTTAGCATACGAACTACGATCTTTGTGCTAGGCTTAGGATTGGGTCTTGTCCATCACATCATTCTCCTAATGTCCATAGTCAGGAAACCATGACTATCAGTTGACCAACGAGCTAGTCAATAGAGGCTTGCTAGGGACATGGTGTTGTCTATGTATCCACACATGTATCTGAGTTTCCTATCAATACAGTTATAGCATGGATAATAAACGATTATCATGAACAAGGAAATATAATAATAACTAATTTATTATTGCCTCTAGGGCATATTTCCAACACCAACTGGTTGCTTCGGCTCTTAGCTCCGCCCCGCCTCCAATCTACTTCAGAAGGGAGCTCTCGGGGCTGGAGCTGCTGGATTGGGATCGCCTTTGGGCTTTGATCGCGGATGTTAACCTATCGAACTCCGCCGACTCGGTCTCTTGGAGACTTACGGGCTCTGGCAAATTCACTGTCAGTTCCCTATATAAAGAGCTATCCCGCGATCATGTCCCTTCGGCTGCTACGGAGCTTTGGAAGGCTAAAATTCCGCTCAAGATCAAGGTCTTCCTCTGGCAACTTTGCCAAGATCGCCTTCCTACCTCTATCAATATAGCTAAACGCAATGGCCCTGCCTCCGGTCCTTGTGCTTTGTGTGGTGTCCCGGAAGATGCGGACCACGCTTTCTTCCGGTTCTCTTTGGCGCGTTTTTCCTGGAGTGCGGTTCGTGAGGCCGCGGGCGTGGATTGGGATCCACGCTCCCGCTCCGAGTTGGTGTCCTCTCTGTCCTTGGTCCATGGCCCTTCGCGTTGGGTCATGTGGACATGTGCGGCGGCCATGCTATGGGCTCTTTGGCATACTCGTAACAAGTTTACTATTGAGGGAGTGTTTCCCTCCCACCCTGCTGACGTTATCTTCAAATGCATCGTGCTCTTGCAGCAATGGGCCCCGCTGGGAAGACAACAGGACTCTGATCTCCATCACCAAGCTCTTCTACGCCTTCGCTTCGTCTACTCGGCGTCTCGAGCTCCATCGTCCGCGTCTGCTGCATCATAGGGATGTCCAGCCCCTTTTGGTCATGTTTCCTCCGAGCCTGCGTGCTCTTTTGCTACGCCGGGTGTGCTTTGTATTGCACTTTATCTCGCCGCCGTTCTCTTACGTTGCTGTGATCTTAGACCCTGCGAGATTTGTTTTGTGGTTCCGAGTGTTGGTTTGTTATGTCATGCATGCTGCCTATGTTGTGAGCTTTATTAAGTTAAAGCCGGACGTCCCTGACGTCTATGTTCTAAAAAAATAAATATGACTGTCAATAATGTTGCCAAATTCAATCAGCAGTAGGACTAGTATAAGCAGGGCAACCCTTCCATGCAATTTTTGCTTCACGATACGGACGATAGTGCCATACTTGGTCCTCAGTCATGCGCTGAAAAAGTGGAAAATGTAGGAACACATATATTTTGCTTCCTCCTGAACAACATCATAAACCTTATGTGAGTGTCCATTGGCACATGTTGGATGAACTAGTAGGTACAGTGCAAAGGCATCTTTTTTCCATATAAATTGGTGAGCAGAGTCGGGCATGCCCCGAGCCATCTGTAGTTTCCTGTTTTTGTTTTATCATAGTTGATAGTTGCCATAGGTGTCAAAACTAATATGCAAGAGAAGTGGGGATATTGGGGAAGAACAAACAAGAATGTGCCTGCGTTAGCTTGGCCAGGACAAGTCGCACCTCCTTCTCGCAGGAGGTGAGGTTGGAGCGGACCTTCCTGGCCGTGAGCACATGGGTTGTGATGATCTTTCTCATCTGCCACAAGTAGTCGCTTCGCCGTAGGGGGCATTGGCGATGTTGGTGGAGCCTGTGTAGAGGATGTCGCCTATGGTGAAGGGAGGCCGGGACGCGAAGACGTTGTCTTGGGTGCGCAGGACAGCCTTTGCCGCGCTAGGGGAAGACACGACGAGCGTGGGAATGGCGCCGAGTCGGAGGAGCATACCGTGCTTCCTTGAAAGGTCTCCAAGGGAGACGTGTGGGAGGGAGCCTATGAGGTGGAGGTGCTTCTCTACTCGTGATGTCGACATTGCCAGGAGGAGGAAGGAGGTGAGGAATATGGCAACAACACCGAGCACTAGCATTTGGGTCATAGCTAACTAGCTAGCTGCTTGTGAGTTTTGCGTGTGCTTGCTGCTGGTGCCGAGAGGAGGGGAGATACTATGTTGTGGGTGGGTTGCTTTTTATAGTGCTGGGAGGAGTGTCTTGCCCTAGCGTAGCAAAGGCTGTCGTGGGCGCGCATCTCCAGCGATCGATCAATCAGAGGAACATGCGAACAGTCATAGCCTGCAATCAATCGATCGATTCCCCTAGGGTACCAAAATGGTTAGTTGTGTGAGTAGTGCCCACTTTTTTGTTAAATATATGATCTATGATCCTTCCGAAAAAAAGATATATGATGATCTATGAAACACTAGTACATATAGTGCATTTATCAAAATATGTGATACATATGGTTCTTGGTACATCAAAGTAAAGTAAAGTAAAGTACTTTCAAAAAAAGTGACTTGCGGTATGCCTAGGCCTTGCAAATTTTCTAGCTCCACCACTGCCAAGGTCCACTCCTCACAAGCTTCTTCATCTGTAAGAGCATCTCCAACAAACAGGCGGTAGCGCGGGGCCGGGATCCCCGACTAATACTGAACCTGCCCAACGAGGTCATGTCCAGTCCCATGGGCGCCATGATCATGCCCATGATCCAGAACCTCGAGGCCACGCTCAGGAACAATGCAGCGCCCCATACCATGCAGTTCGTGCCCACTCCGGCCTCACTCTCCGTGCCGAAGCCAACGGCTGCGACGGCGACGGCGGCCAGCAAAACACCTACAAGTTCTACAACTGCCGCTGCTGCTAGTGCAGCGCCCACTGGCTCTTCTTCCAAGCAAGAAGAAGAGAAGAAGGTCGAGAAGCAGACTCCGGAGAAAGCCGCCGCGGCAGCAGCGCCGGCTATGGCTGACCCTCTCGGCAGCGCTCATGGCGAGTGGGACGCTGCGGGCAAGCGAGGCGGCGGCGCTAGCCATGCGCCGGGTCATGGAGCGCCACGGCGACGGCGCCAGTATGCAGGCCTAGTGACCTGAAACTGTTTTACACACGTTCGATCTTTGATGCAATTGCAAACTGGTAGTAATTGGGGACGATTGCTTACTTATTGCAGCATGGAACTCGATTTTATTTGTCTGATTTATTCTGATGGTACGGAATTATATGATTATATGGTTTCTTCAGTGCTAGATTTGCTTGGTTCACTGCTAAATTGGGTTTTATGAGAGGCTAAGATCATTCTGCTGAGGAAATATATGCCTAACAAAGTCCTGATATAATATCTGGATTAGCAGCAACGTCACATGACTGTCAACAATGCTGATTCAGTCAGCAGTAGGAGTAGTATGCAACCCTTCCATGCAATTTTTGCTTGTCCTCAGCGCTGAAAATGTGTGGAAATGCAGGAACATACATATTATGCTTCCTACTTCACAATATCATAAACCTGGTGTGAGTGTGCATGGTCACATGCGTGACAACACTGCAAAGTTGGATGTACTTGCGGATCGGCAGTGAAGCATGATTGGTTTTGCTGTATTACGCATGAGCCATTTGTAGTTTCCTCAGCTGAATTGAGATATTAGGGAAGAACAACCAAGCATGCCTCTGCTACATGCATCACTGAATACATTTCAGGTGCTGGACACAACAGGTTCAGATCTAGTTTCAGGAGAAGTGAACAATACTGAACTAGTTTCATATAATGTTTGGGTCATTCTATTTGGCTCCAAGCTGTTTTTCCAATTAATAATAACTGAATTAAGGAGGAGAAATGAGAGCCTTTGATAGATTTGGGTATCTACATTACGGATGCACTAACAGACCAACTGGAGAGAAGCCGAACCTTGCTACATGCTAAGGATCCATGAAGTCGACAAAAGAAGGTGTGAGCCCTGCACAAAATGCTTGTGCAAGTTTGTTAGCGAGAAACAAACACCAAGAGAGACGATTATTGTAGTATTTGTCCAAATTTGAAATAGATTTTGTCACAATCCAACTTACTATATGCATTTTGTGTGTTTGGTTGATATGGTCGTGATTCACATTCAACATTAGCAAAAAAAGTGGTGGAAACTGACAGCTTTATTTTTCTCATCATTTTGTTGTCAAATTGTGACCCAATGCACTGCTAATTGGACTGCCGTATGACATCGGGGTGATAGGACATTACAGCTTTTGGGCTTTTGCTGGCCATGCGTCGCGTCATGGAGTGCCACGGCGACGACGCTAGTATGCAGGCCTAGTGACCTGGAACTATTTTACACACGTTCGATCTTTGATGCAATTGCAAAGTGATAGTAATTGGGAACGGTTGCTTACTTGTATTGTAGCATGGAACTCAATTTTATTTGTCTGATTTGTTTTGATGGTACCGAATTATATGCCTATATGGTTTCTTCAATGCTAGATTTCTTGGTTCACTGCTAAATTGGGTTTTATCAGAGGTTAAGATCATTCTGCTGAGGAAAATATGCCTGTGATTGTGATGGCGTTTCGGTCTGGCGACGCGGGGGGCGATGCTGCGGAAGGCGACGCTCGAGGGCCCGTGGCGGCGGCGGGCGGCTAGACTGTGGTGCGGCCTACTGAGGGGCGCGCATGGTGGAGCGTGCCGTCCGACGGGTGGTCCCTCGCCTTGCCCCTCTCCGGCGGCAGGTTCTGGGCGCTGGAGGGGATCGACTCCGACGGCAACGACGAGGAGGTGAGTAGCCAGGTAAGTGGTGGTGGTGGTTCGCCGAGGCCCCGTGCGGTGCTCTCGGTGGGTGACTTTGTCGCTCGAGCGGAGGAGCTTGGGGGCTCCCTCGTGGCTGGCCGGCAGCGCGCCTTTGCCCCTGGTGGCCATGGCGGGCGGCTACTGGCGCCGCGGATCTGGCGTCCGCCGAAGGATGTGGATGCGGGCCCAGAGGGCCGCTCGTGTGTCCTGCCGGAGGTAGGTTGCCGGGATCTGGTGCTGGCTGGTCCGCTCCAGGTCTCGGCGTGCGCGCCGGCGTTGACATGGGTTGACAACGGCGGCGGGGATGCCCAGGGCAGGGAGCCGGGGATCCAGGCTAGGGTTGCGGGAGAGCCATCGGCTGGGCCAGCGCCCTTGCTGGGCCTGGTGGACTGGCCCAGCCTGCCAGGGAGTGGGCCGGGGGGCCCAACGGCTGTTCCGCCCGTCTCTTTACCAGTGGGGGTGCAGGGGCGCTCCCCAGTGCTTGGGCATGGTCAGCCTGGCCCTGTGGCCTCGTGTGCGCCTGTGTCTAGGCCCAGGCCCACCGCAGAGATGGAGGCGCGGCCGCCCACTCCTATATATAGGTGGGTGTGACTGCCAAAGGGTGCCCTAGATCTTTCGCTAGGGTTTCCTGCCTCCCCCTCTAAAGTGCGGCGCTTCGGGCATCTCGCTCGCCGCCTGCATCGCTCCGCCTCTCCCCCTCCCCTCTCCTGCTCATTCGCCACCGTAGTGCGGATGGGATCCCGTTGCGTGGACAAGCCGCCTATGTCGCCTCCGATCCCGGCGACGGAGCGTCGGCGCGAGAAAGATCTGCGGGCGAAGGCGCTAGCGAAGGTGCCGGCACCACCGGCGGAGGAAGGTGGCTGGGGGCCGCCGCCTCCTTGGTGGCTCGCGGAGCAAGAAAGGAAGGCGCAGGAGGAGCGCGAGCGGAAAAAGAAGAGGAAGGAGGAGTATCGGCTCCGGGGCCTGGAGCAGAAGAAGGAGCTCAAGCGCAAGGAGTCCCTGTTCCCTCCGAGCGGTGAGCGGATTGGGGATCCGTTGGCCAAGAAGCGGAAGCAAAAGGGGGTCGGATCGGCGTTGCTGCAGTTGGCGGCCGGGCCGTCGGCTTCGAAGGGTTCGGTCGACACCTCGATTCCAATGGAGGAGCTTGATGGGCCGGAGTGCTTCAAGTGTGGCCGGGTGGGGCACTACCAAAATATGTGCCTCTTCAAGCCCCTTTGCGTCGTCTGCCACGAGGAGGGACACGCGTCGGCGCACTGCCCCACGCGGGGGCGGCCTCTGTTGCTCCAGATCATGGGCAACGCCATCCCCGGTGAGGGATTCTTCTGCCTGCCCTATGTGGAGACAGAGGGCGAGGAGGTCTGCACCCTGTAGGTGGCGGATGCTGCGATTATCTCGGCGGCGCCTGGCCTGCTGTCGATCCCTCTCCTGGAGGCGGAGCTCCCTCACCTCTTCGAGGGGGAGTGGAATTGGCAGGTGACGGCCATCGGCGACGACTTGTTCTCGGTTGTCTTTCCCAACAAGGCCATGTTGCGGATGGCGACACGCAGCGGTAAGCTGTACCTCTCCCTCAATGACATCATGGCGGAAATCAAGGAAGCACGTTCGGAGGAGCCCAAGGCCGAGATCATGCCGGACGTATGGGTCAAGTTGTGGGGTGTGCCTCCCAAGCACCGTTGTGTGGATCGCCTTATGGCTGGGACTTTGATGATCGGGTGCCCAATGGAGGTGGACAAGGCGTCCCTGGTGGGGCTAGGCCCAGTGTGGATGCGCTTCTCCCGTCGTTCCCCGACCAAGCTAAGCGGGTACGTC
Organism: Triticum aestivum; assembly: GCF_018294505.1. Taxonomy (NCBI): domain Eukaryota; kingdom Viridiplantae; phylum Streptophyta; class Magnoliopsida; order Poales; family Poaceae; genus Triticum; species Triticum aestivum. The sequence continues at coordinate 702,847,529 of NC_057810.1, read as the reverse complement.
CAAGTGTGGTTCAACAGTGAGGGATTCACCTTTTGGATGGAGGCCGAGACGGGGGGCCTACAGGGCGTGGCTCCCCCTCCCCCTCCCCCAGCTAACGCGGACCAGGGGCCAGATGGCAAGGACAAAGACCACGACACGAGCATGGGTGACGACTCCATTGATACCGCGTCTTGGGACAAGCTCGGGCTCAAGGACAAGGATGCTCCGGCCGCGGCTCTGGCTGCGGGTGCCGCGAAGGACCAAGAGGAGCGTCAGGTGGTGGTGGGCAGCAACGAGACGGGCTTCAACCAGTACGGCTCCAACTTATCGCTCGGACTCGACCTCGACAAGGGCGTCTCAGCGTCGTGCGACTCGGAGGGCCGCTCGATGCTTGTCACCCCGGTGGCAGTGGAGGTGGGTGACCGCACGCCTTCTCCACACATTCCCCGAAGTCTGTGCCCGGCCTCGGTGGGGGCGGGACGCGGCTTCCCAAGAAGCCAGCGGGCCGCAAGTCTACCCCGGTGGCGCCGACGAGCCCACCCTCGGTTCGTGCGGGCAAGCCTGCCTCACTCCGCCCGGTGGTGATGGCGCTGGCCTCCCCTGCCTCTGACGCACTTCGGGGGGAGGTGTCCAAGGTGGCAACCATATCCATGGCCAAGAGCTCCAAGATGGTGGTGACGACTCCGGCGACGCAGGAGAGGGCAAGCTCGCGCTCAAAGGCGCCAAGGGCAACCTTCCAGCTCTCCAACGCGCCCAACTCTTGCTAGCTCAGAAGAACCGAGAAATCAAAGGTAATCCCATGCCCTGTTTTACGATCTTTGACGAGTATTCCGATGAGTGTCTAGGGGGGGATCTTAGAGGATAGTGGCGTTGTCATGTCTAATGAGGGTGAAGCGCGCGAGCTTTTGTCTCTCATCCGTGCGAAGGAAATCGCGCAGGCCGTGCTCGCCCAGCCAGCGTCGGCCCATGTTGCGCCATACGCAGAGGAAGCAGGGGCTTCTCTGGTGGCTGTTGCGCGGCCTGATCAGGAGGACTTAGCAGTAGATGTTGCGCCGTCCCCCTCAACCTGTCGTCCTGTCTAGACACGGCGAGTGGCCAAAGCGGTTACCGCTCGCGGTATCTGCCTCCGCAATCACATTATTTAATGCATTTCATCTTCTGGAACATCCGGGCCTTCGGCCACGCTGGGAGGCGGACCCAGTTAAAAGAATTCATTCGGGAAGAGGGGATCGACGTAGTAGGCTTGCAGGAAACCATCAAGGCTGATTTTAATCATCGGGATCTGTTAGCTGTCGACCCTCTTGAGCGTTTTGCGTGGCAGTGGGTGCAGACGGTGGGGCACTCGCGGGGCATGTTGCTTGGCATCAACCACGTGTGCTGCGAGGTGGTGACGTGGGATGCTGGTAGATTCTTCTTATCTGCACACGTGCGCCACCGCGCAACTCTTCGCGAGTGGGAGGTTATTGTAGTTTACGGCCCTGCCGACCACTCACACTCGCAGAAGTTCCCGGGGGAACTTCGGGAGAAGGTTGCGTCCTTGGGGGTGCGTAATTTGCCACTGCTGGTGGGTGGCGATTTCAACTTAATCCGTTCGGGTGCGGATAAGAATAACGACATCATTAACTGGACAAGGGTGTCCTTGTTTAATAATGCGATCGCTTCTATGGCCCTTAGGGAAGTGGCTCGCGTGGGCGCACGCTACACTTGGACCAACAAGCAGCTTACGCCGGTCCGGTCGGTGCTAGACCGGGTGTTTATGTCCGCGGAGTGGGAGATGCTTTTCCCCGTGTGCTCTCTACACGCTGTAACGAGGATAGGGTCGGACCATGTTCCCCTAATCCTCTCCTGAGGGGAGGAGAGGTTAAAACGCATCCCTCGCTTTTTCTTTGAAACCGCGTGGTTAGAGTCTCCAGACTTTGAGCAAATCTTCCTCACCAAATGGGAGAACTGTGTCGCCCGGGTCAGGCACACGCGCGGGCCTATGGAGTTCTGGATTTCCGTAGGGGCGGGTTTGCGTGCGGCCCTCAAGGGGTGGGGGGCCAACCAAGGCCGCGAAGATAAGCCGCTCCGATTGCGTTTGACCGCGGACCTCGCACAATTGGATGCGGCGGCAGATGTGCGGGTCTTCTCGGAGCAAGACTGCGCTCAGCGTTACGCTTTAGAAGCCTAGGTCGAGTCCCTCCTACGAGCAGAGGAGGAGTACTGGCGTAGGCGCGGTGGTCTCAAGTGGACGCTCAAGGGTGACGCGAACACTAAATACTTCCATGCCTACGCAAATGGCTGGCGCCGCAAGTGCGCCATTCTTAGATTGCAATCCGAGTAGGGGCTCCTCTTGCATCAACAGGACATCGTCCGTCACATCTACGAGTTCTACATCCAACTCATGGGCTCCAGGGAGGAGTCCCGTGCTAGGCTGCAGTCGGATCTTTGGGACCCCGTGTTGCGGGTCACGGACGAGGAAAACGAGGGCCTGGGGTTGGCCTTCCTCCCTGAAGAGATTGACAAGGCATCTCTGGGGATGAAAACGGACACCGCCCCCGGTCCCGATGGTTGGACGGTGGCGATGTTTAAACGGTTTTGGCAAGTGCTTACGGGACCAATTTTCGACGTTTGTAATGGGTTTATGCGGGGTACGGTAGATATCTCTCGCCTGAACTTTGGGGTTCTCTCTCTTATCCCCAAAGTTCCAGGTGCGGATCATATTAGGCTTTTTCGGCCGATTGCGTTGATTAACGTCCCGTTTAAAATATGTGCTAAGGCTTGTTCTACACGCTTGTCTTCGATTGCTCACCGTATCATTAGTAGGAACCAGTCAACATTTATTCGTGGTCGCAACATCTTGGAGGGACCGTTGGCCCTCCAAGAGATCGTTCACTCGCTCAAACGATCCCGCCAACCGGCAATTCTTCTAAAATTAGACTTTGAGAAGGCGTACGATCGAGTGAACTGGGAGTCTCTTCGAGAAGTCCTCCTGGACCGAGGTTTCTCGTCGGTTTGGGTTCACCGCATGATGCAACTGGTCTCGGGGGGCCAAATGGCTATTGCGGTGAACGGAGAAGTAGGGAACTTCTTCCGCAACAAGCGAGGGTTGCGTCAAGGGGATCCAGGCTCGCCGCTGCTTTTTAACTTTGTGGCAGACGCTTTGGCGCCATGCTAGACAAAGCCTGTTTGGCTGGCCACATCAGGGGAGTGGCAGGCAACCTGATTACAGGGGGCGCGTCGCACCTGCAGTATGCGGATGACACTCTCCTTCTTTTTGAGCTGGATACACATAGTATCGCAACGGTCAAAGCCATTCTCTTGTGCTTTGAACTCATGTCTGGGTTAAAAATAAACTTTCACAAATGTGAAGTGGTGTCCATAGGGATGGACGCGGCCGAAAGTCAGCGGGTAGCCAACTTGCTTAACTGCAAACTTGGGCAGTTCCCATTCAATTACCTCGGTCTCCCGATCGCGGCGAAGAAATGCTCGATTGCCTATTGGGAACCTCTCAACACCAAGGTTGCGGACCGGGTTTGTCCGTGGAGAGGTAGATTTATGTCTTCAGGGGCTAGACTTATATTAACTAACTCCAGCCTCTCATCACTGCCTATGTTTGCCATGGGTCTGTTCTTGTTGGCTGATGGGTTCCACACCAAAATGGACACCCCGAGGGCACGTTTCTTTTGGGAAGGAGTGGGACCTAAACGGAAGTACCATATGGTTAAATGGCAAGCCGTTTGTCGTCCCAAAGCCCAGGGGGCCTCGGGATCATCAACTCTAAGTTGATGAATGTTGCACTCATGTGCGAGTGGATCTAGAAGCTGTCTCAGGGAGAGACTGGACTCTGGGCTGACCTCCTTCGTGCGAAATACTTCTCGAACGGAAACTTCTTCAAGGCGGCACCTCATGGGTCTCCTTTCTGGAACTCAATCCAAGCCCTCAAACCATTCTTCGCCAGGGACGCGAGGTTTGCGGTTAACAACGGGCGCTCGACGCGCTTTTGGCTCGACCTTTGGATTGGCAATCAGCCCCTGTGGTCGGAGTTTCGCCACCTTTATGGCATCGCGGTCGAGCCCAACCAACTGGTTGCTTCGGCTCTTAGCTCCGCCCCGCCTCCAATCTACTTCAGAAGGGAGCTCTCGGGGCCGGAGCTGCTGGATTGGGATCTCCTTCGGGCTTTGATCGCGGATGTTAACCTATCGAACTCCGCCGACTCGGTCTCTTGGAGACTTACGGGCTCTGGCAAATTCACTGTCAGTTCCCTATATAAAGAGCTATCCCGCGATCATGTCCCTTCGGCTGCTACGGGGCTTTGGAAGGCTAAAATTCCGCTCAAGATCAAGGTCTTCCTCTGGCAACTTTGCCAAGATCGCCTTCCTACCTCTATCAATATAGCTAAATGCAATGGCCCTACCTCCGGTCCTTGTGCTTTGTGTGGTGTCCCGGAAGATGCAGACCACACTTTCTTCCGGTGCTCTTTGGCGTGTTTTGCCTGGAGTGCGGTTCGTGAGGCCGCGGGCGTGGATTGGGATCCACGCTCCCGCTCCGAGTTGGTGTCCTCTCTGTCCTTCGTCCATGGCCCTTCGCGTTGGGTCATGTGGACATGTGCGGCGGCCATGCTATGGGCTCTTTGGCATACTCGTAACAAGTTTACTATTGAGGGAGTGTTTTCCTCCCACCCTGCTGACGTTATCTTCAAATGCATCGTGTTCTTGCAGCAATGGGCCCCGCTGGGAAGACAACAGGACTCTGATCTCCATCACCAAGCTCTTCTACGCCTTCGCTTCGTCTACTCGGCGTCTCGAGCTCCATCGTCCGCGTCTGCTGCATCATAGGGATGTGCAGCCCCTTTTGGTCGTGTTTCCTCCGAGCCTGCGTGCTCTTTTGCTAGGCCGGGTATGCTTTGTATTGCACTTTATCTCGCCGCCGTTCTCTTACGTTGCTGTGATCTTAGACCCTGCGAGATTTGTTTCGTGGTTCCGAGTGTTGGTTTGTTATGTCATGCACGCTGCCTATGTTGTGGGCTTTATTAAGTTAAAGCCGGACGTCCCTGGCGTCTATGTTCTAAAAAAATAAATATGACTGTCAATAATGTTGCCAAATTCAATCAGCAGTAGGACTAGTATAAGCAGGGCAACCCTTCCATGCAATTTTTGCTTCACGATACGGACGATAGTGCCATACTTGGTCCTCAGTCATGCGCTGAAAAAGTGGAAAATGTAGGAACACACATGTTTTGCTTCCTCCTGAACAACATCATAAACCTTATGTGAGTGTCCATTGGCACATGTTGGATGAACTAGTAGGTACAGTGCAAAGGCATCTTTTTTCCATATAAATTGGTGAGCAGAGTCGGGCATGGCCCGAGCCATCTGTAGTTTCCTGTTTTTGTTTTATCATGGTTGATAGTTGCCATAGGTGTCAAAACTAATATGCAAGAGAAGTGGGGATATTGGGGAAGAACAAACAAGAATGTGCCTGCGTTAGCTTGGCCAGGACAAGTCGCACCTCCTTCTCGCAGGAGGTGAGGTTGGAGCGGACCTTCCTGGCCGTGAGCACATGGGTTGTGATGATCTTTCTCATCTGCCACAAGTAGTCGCTTCGCCGTAGGGGGCATTGGCGATGTTGGTGGAGCCTGTGTAGAGGATGTCGCCTATGGTGAAGGGAGGCCGGGACGCGAAGACGTTGTCTTGGGTGCGCAGGACAGCCTTTGCCGCGCTAGGGGAAGACACGACGAGCGTGGGAATGGCGCCGAGTCGGAGGAGCATACCGTGCTTCCTTGAAAGGTCTCCAAGGGAGACGTGTGGGAGGGAGCCTATGAGGTGGAGGTGCTTCTCTACTCGTGATGTCGACATTGCCAGGAGGAGGAAGGAGGTGAGGAATATGGCAACAACACCGAGCACTAGCATTTGGGTCATAGCTAACTAGCTAGCTGCTTGTGAGTTTTGCGTGTGCTTGCTGCTGGTGCCGAGAGGAGGGGAGATACTATGTTGTGGGTGGGTTGCTTTTTATAGTGCTGGGAGGAGTGTCTTGCCCTAGCGCAGCAAAGGCTGTCGTGGGCGCGCATCTCCAGCGATCGATCAATCAGAGGAACGCGCGAACAGTCATAGCCTGCAATCAATCGATCGATTCCCCTAGGGTACCAAAATGGTTAGTTGTGTGAGTAGTGCCCACTTTTTTGTTAAATATATGATCTATGATCCTTCCGAAAAAAGATACATGATCTATGAAACACTAGTACATAGAGTGCATTTATCCAAATATGCGATACATATGGTTCTTGGTACATCAAAGTAAAGTACTTAAAAAAAAGTGACTTGCGGTATGCCTAGGCTTTGCAAATTTTCTAGCTCCGCCATTGCCAAGGTCCACTCCTCACAAGCTTCTTCATCTGTAAGAGCATCTCCAACAGACGGGCGGTAGCACGGGGCCGGGATCCCCATATTGAACCTGCCCAACGAGGTCATGTCCAGCCCCATGGGTGCCATGATTATGCCCATGATCCAGAACCTCGAGGCCACGCTCAGGAACAACGCCGCGCCCCAGACCATGCAGTTCGTGCCCACTCCGGCCTCACTCTCTGTTCCGAAGCCAGCGGCTGCGACGGCGACAGCGACGGCGACCAGCAAAGCACCTACAAGTTCTACAACTGCCGCTGCTGCTAGTCCAGCGCCCACTGGCTCTTCTTCCAAGCAGGAAGAAGAGAAGAAGGTCGAGAAGCAGACTCCGGAGAAAGCCGCGGCGGCGGCAGCAGCGCCGACTGTGGCTGACCCTCTTGGCAGCGCGAGGGGGAAGGTGCAGGAGGAGGTGATGAGGGAGTTTGCAGCGCTCATGGCGAGCGGCACGCTGCGGGCGAGCGAGGCGGCGGCACTGGCCATGCGCCGGGTCATGGAGTGCCACGGCGATGGCGTCAGTATGCAGGCCTAGTGACCTGGAACTATTTTACACACGTTCGATCTTTGATGCAACTGCAAACTGATAGTAATTGGAACGATTGCTTACTTGTATTGCAGCATGGAACTCAATTTTATTTGTCTGATTTGTTTTGATTGTACGGGATTATATGATTACATGGTTTCTTCGGTGCTAGATTTCTTGGTTCATTGCTAAATTGGTTTTATCCCAGGCTAAGATAATTCTGCTGAGGAAATATATGCCTAACAAAGTCCTGATATAATATCTGGATTAGCAGCAAAGTCATATGACTGTCAACAATGCTGATTCAATCAGCAGTAGGAGTAGTATGCAACCCTTCCATGCAATTTTTGCTTGTCCTCAGCGCTGAAAATGTGTGGAAATGCAGGAACATACATATTATGCTTCCTCCTTCACAATATCATAAACCTGGTGTGAGTGTACATGGTCACATGCGTGACAGCACTGCAAAGTTGGATGAACTTGCGGATCGGCAGTCAAGCATGATTGGTTTTGCTGTATTACGCCTGAGCCATTTGTAGTTTCCTCAGCTGAATTGAGATATTAGGGAAGAACAACCAAGCATGCCTCTGCTACATGCATCACTGAATACATTTCAGGTGCTGGACACAACAGGTTCAGATCTAGTTTCAGGAGAAGTGAACAGTACTGAACTAGTTTCATATAATGTTTGGGTCATTCTATTTGGCTCCAAGCTGTTTTTCCAAGTAATAATAACTGAATTAAGGAGGAGAAATGAGAGCCTTTGATAGATTTGGGTATCTACATTACGGATGCACTAACAGACCAACTGGAGAGAAGCCGAACCTTGCTATATGCTAAGGATCCATGAAGTCGACAAAAGAAGGTCTGAGCCCTGCACAAAATGCTTGTGCAAGTTTGTTAGCGAGAAACAAACACTAAGAGAGACGATTATTGTAGTATTTGTCCAAATTTGAAATAGATTTTGTCACAACCCAACTTACTATATGCACTTTGTGTGTTTGGTTGATTAGTGATCAACATTGTAATATGATGGTGATTCACATTCAGTATTAGCAAAAAATGTGGTGGGAACCGACAGTTTTATTTTTCTCATCGTTTTGTTGTCAAACTGTGACCCAATGCACTGCTATGGACTGCCGTATGACATCTGGTTGATAGGAGATTACAGTTTTGGGCTTTTGTTGGCCATGCGTCGCGTCATGGAACGCCACGGCGATGGCGCTAGTATGCAGGCCTAGTGGCCTGAAACTATTTTACACATGTTCGATCTTTGATGCAACTGCCAACTGATAGTAATTGGGAAAGGTTGCTTACTTGTATTGCAGCATGGAACTCAATTTTATTTGTCTGATTTGTTTTGATGGTACGGAATTATATGATTTTATGGTTTCTTCAGTGCTAGATTTCTTGGTTCACTGCTAAATTGGGCTTTATCAGAGGTTAAGATCATTCTACTGAGGAAAATATGAGTGTCAATAATGTTGCCAAATTCGATCAGTAGTAGTAATAGTAAGCAGGGCAACCCTTCCATGCAAATTTTTGCTTCACGCTACGGACGAAAGTGCCATACTTGGTCCTCAGTCATGCGCTCAAAAAGTGAAAATGTAGGAACACACATATTTTGCTTCCTCCTGAACAATATCATAAACCTTATGTGAGTGTCCATTGGCACATGTTGAATGATCTAGTAGGTACAGTGCAAAGGCATCTTTTTTCCATATAAATTGGTGAGCAGATGGGCAGAGTCAGGCATGACTTGAGCCATTTGTAGTTTCCTGTTTTTTTTATCATGGTTGATAGTTGCCATAGGTGTCAAAACTACTATGCAACTGAAGTGGGATATTGGGGAAGAACAAACAAGCATGCCCCTGCTACATGCTAAGGACCCCCGTTGGCGCGAAACAATCACCGGGAGATCTGGAGATACTTTTTTCCAAGCATCCTGGGTCATCAGATGGGTCCAATCAACAGTAGAAATTGCATTATAGTGCTTGGATCCAAACTTGCAAACGGCTACACTATATATAGTACGTCCTCTGTCCCATCAGATACATCCGTCTGAGCAACACTTAATATGGAACGAAGGGAGTAGTACAGATATGCATTTTGTGTGTTTGACTGATTGATCAACATTGTAGGATAGTGGTGATTCCCTATGACATATATGGTTTTGTGCTTTTGGTTGAATACTGCATACAAATTATCTACTCCCTCCTAATGGCTAACTTTTTACCGAATGAACTGCTAAATGTTCTACGTTCACTGCTAGATTGGATTTGATGTGATGCTAAGATTATTTAGAACATGTAGACTAGCAGGAAGCTCAACAATGTAGCCAAATTCTAACGTAGTCTGTCCATATGGGTCAATGCTCAGTGGATCAGCCGTACTTGGTCCTTCGTAAACATACTAGATGTGAATGTAGCACAACGCATGCATGACAGCAATGAACAATGGATATGAGCGAGCTAGTAAAACACAAACACATGCATCTCTTCCCAACATAAATTGGCGAGGCCGCTAGGCAGAGACATGCATGGTTTGCTCTGTAGACAGATGTATGCATGACTCCTCGGCTTAGTACTCTATTTTTTTAATCATAATAGTTGTTGTAGGTGTCAAAAGTAAATATGCAATCAACGTTAGATATTGGGGTAAAGCAAACAATCACTCCAATGCTAGATATAAAGAGTATATGGCAATGTGGAAGGATCTCCAGGTGGAACAGGAGAATCGAGAATATTTAAGCAGTCTGCCACCTTTTGAAGGACCTCTAGATGGAAGGCGAGACTTATATGTCCTTGCACGTGTGCAAACTTGACATGCTAAAGCCACAACCTAGTTAAACACGTTCTGCATGTATTTGTTTTTTGTTTGCTTGACTATTTGGTGAACGGTGATTACCTTCTAGCATGATTGTGACTTTTTGTTATTAGTTTTGTGCGAAGTGTGTGGCACATTGAAGGTGGTAACGTTTTAAAAGCACACTTTATTTTTACCTGTAATTTAGAATCGTATCGAATCTAGTGAGTTCTATGCGGGAAGGTGCATGAGGAGGTGACGAGGTAATTGGTAACGGTCATGACGAGCGGGATGTTGCAAGCAAGAGGAGGAGGCAGCTCCGGCGATGGATGCACGAGTTATGGAGCTCCACGAAGGGTTAACAGTTATGGAGCTCCACGAAGGGTTAACAAGAAAGCAATGAAAAAACTACACATGCCACATCACGGGTTTCAAGCTAATTCAATGTAATTGGGAATGGATTACTTGCCTGCTTTGCTTGTAAAATAGTAGCAAGTTGCAATGGATTATATCGGGGATGATATAGTTTTACTATCTAGTCAATTTGTTCTTAACCGTGTCTGAAATGAGATAACTAATCTAATGAATGCAGCTTGCAAATTTGATGAACCTGAGATTATCTTGTGACTTTTACTCGGTGCCACATGCAAAGACTACTACATTCATTTGCTAGTTGATTGCAGTGATGTATGTGATAGAAATGTTATTTTGAGGAAGTATACAATATGTCAGCCAAAATAATCCAAATTCCGTTAAATGTTGTGTGTTGGGGGACCTCCGTGCTCCCGATGATACAAGGTTATGGTTTTGGTTGAGTACCGCACAACTAGATGAGAGTGTATGTTGTACACAAGTTCATCTAACCTAGACAAAAAAAAGTTCATCTAGGACATTGCCAAATTCCACCGCCGCTTCATCAGGCAGATCGTTTGTCTTCTAGGTCGCTGCCGCCATCGGCTAGCCTAGCCGCGTTCTGTCGTTGGCAAGATAGCATGCATGAAGGCTAGATGTGAATAATAAAAGTACATGACAACTATTCCTCGGAAGCGCATGGCAATAATGCAAAAAACGATGAACTAGCTTAGCTAGTACAATTAAATTATTAAAATTGTATGAATATGCAGGTACAAGCAATTCTTTCAATACAAAGGGAAGAAGACATTAAGTTTGCTCCAAGATTCATAATATACACGTGTCATTTACTTAGATGTTAAGATGATGAGAAAGAGACCCAATATCATAGGGAAGTGCAAAACACACACATTATGCTTCCTCCAAAATTAAACAATATCATAAACCATATGTGAACGTGCACCAACACATGCAACAACAGTGCAAAATTGGATGAACATGGTGTTGGGCAAACTCATGATGATCTGTTCTGGGCATTGCTGCGGAGCCATTTATAGTTTCCTTTTTCTTGTCGTAGTTGAGTGTTGCCATAGGTGTCTAAAATAATGCAGTTGGAGTGAGATATTGGGGAAGAACAACCAAGCATGCCATGCTAGATGCTACAGATCCTTCAAGCCAGACAGAGGAAGGTGCAAGACATGCAAAAGCTGTGGTGATTTTTTTAGTGAAAAATAACTGAGTGTGGCACCGAAAGGTATCTGAAGAAATAATGTGAGAACAAATCACCGAGTGGTCACTAAGGGACGAACCAAGGATTGGGGCACTTTGTTTCAGTATTATTTGCGCAAATTTTGAGATATTCTGAGTAGATAAGTCACAGCTAAGTTCGGGTAACTAGTGATTACATTGTAGGATGATTGTAATTTTGCATAGTTATGACCATCACGTTCAACTTGGTGTACGCTAATTACCAAAATAAGTAACTATTGTTCATCATCACCCAAAACTAAAAAGTTGGCATTGGAATCCATTGACCGGAGGCTCCATTGCACGATTTTTGTGTGTGCATCATTTGATGTTAAACTATGACTAAATGAACTGCTAATCCGGATGTCCCTATGATGTTTCGGTGATAAGAGAGTATGGTTTCTGGCTTTTGGTTGAATACCACATGCAAATGATCTACATTCATGGCTACAGAACACTCTTGTGATTTATATAAGGATACGTCCACATAAACAACACGCCTATATGCTAGCTAGTCAACAAAGAACGCAAGTATCATAAAGCTACTTGTTACGACGGCCAGAGCTACTGCTACTAATGCGGTGGACACATGCTCTTCTTCAAGGTAACAAGAAGAGAAAGTTTGAGACGGACGCCGTTGACCATCTCACCAGCGTGAGGGGGAAGGTGCAGGAGGAGATGATAAGGGAGTTGGTGACGATCATGGCGAGCGGAGGTGGCGGCGTTGGCCATGCGCGGGGTCATGGAGCGTCAGTACCTCGGGCCGTATGGGACTATATATAGTTTTGGCTGAACAATGTACATCAAGATGTTCTATAAGATCACTGCTAGGTTAGTATATATCTAGTATATACAAGTTCTTCTATGTAGTACATTTTGATTAGTAGTAATATCGTATGCTAGTCGACCAAATTATGTCAGTGATTCGGCCTTGGGGAGGGGGTGGGGGGCACCGTACTATGTCGCTGTAAAAAGTATGAAAGCGGGACGGTGTTGATTCTTGATTCAGAACTCTTGAAAATGTAGGAATACATATGATATGCATGATTCCCAAAAAATAGCTGTCCGATGAGATGCAATGTCATAAACTTGATGTGAATGTTGGATGACAGTTAGTACAAACAAACACATCCTCTTTCATTATAAATTGGAGGGGTTCGAGGCAACTACCAGGCAAAGGCATGAATGATTTTCCTGGAAAAAAGGAAAAAGACATGCATGATTTGTTCTCTGTTACTCTTAAGCCATTTATAGTTTCCTTTCTTTTCTTTCCATAGTTGATGGTTGCTATAAGTTTCAAAACAAGTATGCAGTTGATATGAGATATTGAAGAAGAACAAACAAGCATGCCCCTCGTAGATGTAAGGGTCACTAAAGTCGACAACCATAGGTGGCTGCTTTGGAGTTTGGACTGATAAACAACCAACTCTTGCACAAAAGGATCTAAAGGTTGAAGGAGAGAATAAAGCATCACAAGAAGTTGGAGAGACAAGGTCCCTATTGGGGCTCTTTGTTTCTATACCATGTATTTAGTGCACCTGGAAATTTGAGATGTTTTATTAAGTTGCATTTTATGTCTGGTGGTTTATTCATCAGTGATGATCCTTTTATCAGATTGATTCCTGTATTTCTTGGCTTTTCTTTTCAAAGTATGCACCGGCATTAGGTTCAAGACAAAATTAGCACTAGTGTTGAAACAATCATATCTGACTGATGACTTAATGGTGTAGCATGGTTGCGATTCTCGTGCTTTGGGTCGTACTACCTTTCCTAATAAGAACTATACTGAGACATTCTAGTGTTGAAAAATCGTGTCTACAGATTCGTAGAAAAGATCCATGTGTATTTGAGAAGGGGGAGGGGGTTCGCTTGACCTGATGCAACTCGTTAATGGAAGGAGGGGCACAAGTTTTTACTCAACGTGTAAGACTTGGGCAACGCCTTAGCGTGCCATCGCTTGCTCGTCAAATTTAAGACAATTAATTTGAGATGGAGGTAATATTAGTTTATATATCATTCAACAAATGTACCCAAATTCATATGGGTAATGTCGATTCTGCTTCCTCTTGGAAAATAAAGGTTTGGTAGGACCGTAGGAGACAATGTCAGAAACCATGTGTGAATGAACATCAGTACTGCATGACTGGAAGTTGGGTGAGCATATTTGCATAAATACATGCGTGATTACAAGGAAAAATTGGATAAGCAGACTAGTGCTTTGAATACAGAGACATGTTTCATTATTAATTGGCAAGGTTTGAAAGCCATGTATATGTGAGCAAACAAGCTTTATCAATGATAAAGTTAGTTAAGAACATGTCAGCCTCGTTACAATATGCAGTTGATGAGAAATTGAACAAATAAGCTTACCGCTGGGAGAAAGCAAAAATGCCTCAATGGACTAAACTGCCGTGTGAGCTTTTGCGTGGATGGAGCGCAATAGACGCTGCAAGATAGGAGAAAAAGTTACCGTTAGTGAATGTCAAAGAGGATGGCAAAGCAGTAGGCAATGTACTTACATATATGAAAGAAACTGTGATATAGAGATTGAAAACTTGCATGGACGAGAAGTCAAGCTGTCATGGCAGTTGATCTTCTTGCCACTTTTGGTTTGATTATACTCAATCTTATATTAGCTAGGGAGAAACACTCGACGTTGAATTTCTGCTTGTGTCGCGTGTTAGACAAATGATATAGGAGTTGTGTGTCACAAAACTTACATTATTGGAGTTTTCTCAAATGCAATATATTTTGTATTCAAATTGATGGTTAAAATTAAATTAAATGTGTGTGGGCCTTGTAAACCAAAAATGAGGTCAGAGTGTGCCAGCTCAACAAGGCGGTGCCATCCCATGTTTCACTTATAGCGAGACATATGGCTGCCTCGCCAGAAGCCATCACGATATTTCGCCAGCCGCGGGAGCCAACAAGCTTCAAGATTGGTGGTTTTCTTCACATTTTTTTGTTTTTGTTCTTTTTTCTTTTTTTACCTTTGTTTATACTTCTAATATATATATACACACAAAAAAATGTTAATCATGCATTTTCGAAAATGTAATCATGCATTTGAAAATTACAGAAAATACTGCATATAATTTTGGAAAATGTCAATTATGCATTTGGAAAATGCAAAATGTTTATAGAAAAAAAATGTTTCCAACGTATATGAAAATGTATATAGTTCTTACAATGTGTATAAAAAAAGTAGACATCACAAGATATATGTTTTTTAAAAGACTGCGGGAGCTCTCTCCCATGGTCCATTTAAGCTGAAAAAACACGTATATATTTTTAAACTTAATCATGTATTTCAAATTCTAAACATGTATGTAAAAATATTCCTGATGTACAAAAAAATACACAATGTGTATTAAAAAATAGACATAAATATGCTTATTTAAAAAAATGTAAATCATGCATTTACAAAATATTAAACATGTACTATATACATTATTTGTTGAACATGTACAAACAAAATGTATCAAATGTATATACGAAAAAATGTATCAGATGTATAAGACAATTTTTCGATGTGCACAAAATATAATTTTGAAAAAATGTCAATCATGTATATGAAAAATGTTAATATGTGTTAAAAAAATATGTTAGATATATAAAAAAAATGTACAATGTGTATGACCACGACGGAATTTGAAATATTTATCAAAAACCATGTTAATCATGTATTTAATGTGTATCAAAATATGTATAAAAAATTGTTATTGACATATATGAAAATTTAGAATGTGTAAAAAAGATATTTGTTGAATAAAAGAAAATAAAAATGTGGGAAAAGAAAAAGTATATAGAAAAAAAAAGAAACAAAGAAAATGGAAGAGAAAAATTAAATAAAAACAGAGAAAAAGAATTGCCAAAAAAAGAGCACAAAAAACCAAGAACGAGAAAAAAAACTTAGGAAACGAAGAAAAGAGGAAGAAAAGATAGATAAGTAAAAAAAAGAGAAAAAAAAAGAAGAAACCTAGTCAAAAAAAGAAAAAACTAAGAAATAGAAAAATAACTGGAATAAACCAAAGAAGAAGAAGGAAAACCTAATTAAAAACATAGAAAATACAAAAAAAATCTTAAAAGACAAAAGAAGAAGAAAAACCAGAGCGAACCGTGCGAACGGAATGGCCCGACGCGGACGACCGAGCACCACGCTCTAATGAGCTGGCCATTTGCGTGGTGCTTCGGGTGAGTGGAGCTATCATCTCAGTTTAAGCGAGATTTAGCTCCCCCTGCATGTCCACGTCCGTGCCTCTCGCGAGATCACAACCGTGTCTATCGCGAAAGCAAAACCGTGCTTCTCGTGGAAGGAAAAAGAATAGAAAGCACGTTTTTTTCCTCTTCTGAGAGGCACGGTCGTGCCTCTCGCGAAAGCAAAACCGTACCTCTTGTGAAAGAAGAACCGTACCTCTCGTGAAAGCAAAACCGTGCCTCTGCCGACCCCCCCCCCCCCCCCCCCCCCGAAAACACGTTTTTTTTCATTGCCGAGAGGCATGGTTGTGCCTCTCAGAAAAGCAAAACCGTGCCTCTCACGAATGGAAAAAAAAAGTGTGTGTAGATCTAATGGGTATGGTCTCTTGAGGTACGTTTATGTAGATTTAACAGATGTGATGTATTAAGGTACTAATCTAACTGGTATGGTCTCTTGAGGTACGTTTATGTTGATCAACATGGTGTCTCAAAAAATAGCTTTGTATTGTGTTTTTTAGTATATAATTAGGTAGTAGACAGACCAATTTAATTTCCTCTGGATGTTGAACTGCGGCGCCCCCACAAGGAACAAGTTTGTTTACATGTACTACCTCCGTCCCCACAACGAACTGCGGCGCCCCCACAAGGAAAATCATAAACCATGTGTGAATGTCAACACAGGATGCATGACCACAGGGAAAACTTGAATGGACCGACTAGTACTTGGAATGCACTTACATATAAATGGGTGACACTTGGGAGAGGTGGGCATGCATGGTTTTGTTTAACTTTTTAATTTCAGGTAGTTCATATGAGATATTGGAGCAAAACAAACTAGCCTATCATTGATAATCATTGAGGACATGGAACGTCTATGTGCCGTCATGCCCCAGAAGCCAAAAGTATAATAATGGAATGTAACATCTTTGGGGCTTATCGAAATCGAAGAAAAGATGTGATGGGGCTCTAAGTTTGTTAGCTCGATATACTAGTACCAACATGAATTTATCATCTGCCTCTCTTGAAAACAAACCCATTGTAGTTGTTTTGGCCAAAGATATGATGAAGACAACTCGTGTCATGCATGCTAGAGAGCTTTTCAAAATTCGACTTGGATCGGTATTGTTGAAATCGCTTATTGGTGGTGGGATCTTGTAAAGACAGTTGTGCCTCCGTGCTGGTGGCTCGACTTGGATCTGCTGGAATTGGAGCCAAGTAGCATAAGAGCATCTCCAACAGAGACGCTAAAGAATCCGCACGCCTGAAAAAACGGAATTATAGCGTGCGCGTGACCGAATCGGCAGCTCCAACAGAGGCATAAAAATCACGCGAGCGCTAAAAACCACTCCGGGTGCCGAATAGAACGGCATCGCGCGTTGCTTTTTTCCAGCGTCCGCTACCGTGCGCGCGACAGAAAGATATCGTGCACGAAGCGAGCAACCTCCAGCCATGGACGGGGGCACCGACATCCCCATAACTCCTCCATACATGCGCGACCTCTTCGGCGGTGCCGCCACCGCCACAGCACTAGCACAGGCTTGACCTTTGCCAGCGTCGCTGCGGCTCCGAACACCGGCCTCGCACGTGGGCTCTTCATGCCGCCCCGAACGAGCGCGCAGGGTGGCGTCATGCCGCCGCCCGCCTCCAAATGAACCATGGCGGCCACCGCGACCGTGACGGCGTCCCAAAAGAAGAGGAAAGCGGTGATAAAGAACAAGGCAGGAGCGAGGCCGGCCGCACCTCCGCCGCCCGAAGCGCCGGAAACCTCGCAATTTGTTGCGCCGGTGGACGATGCACACATAGTGCTTGATGAAATACCCACAAGGTATAATTTTTTTTGTTTTGTTATTGTTGACAAATGTGCACATATGTTAGATTGATTAGTTTTCCTTTGTCATACTACTTTGTAGTTTCAATGATGAGGCATATATGTCGACTATTGCTGTTGGCTCCAACAATTGGTCTCAAACCAATGAAGTTGATGAAGACGAATATGAACTGGATGATGAGGGCAAGGGTTTGATCGATGCACCGAAAGGAAGGGCTTCCAACTACACCGTCGCGGAAGACATCTTGTTTTGCAACACATGGTTGAATGTGTCTATGGATCCCACCGTTGGAACGGACCAAACTAGAGATAAATATTAGCTTCAGATGAAGGAGTTCTTTGACACATACAACAAGAGTGGAATTGAGCGCACCGAAAGATCTCTTCGGTCCCGGTGGTCGACGATCAACAAAGATTGTCAAAAGTGGGCGGCGGCAATGACGGCGATTGGCAAGATAAACCCAAGTGGCACTAATGATGGAGATAGGGTGAGTGCCATTTCCAATGCCTCCCATGCATTCCATGCTCATCATTTCTTCTATGTTCATGCTTCATCTTTTATGTTTCTAGTGATAACTTGTTCTTTTGTTTGTAGCTCAACATTGCACAAAACTTGTTTCAAGGAGAAGAGAAGAAGACCAAGAAAGGCAAGGTGAAGAAAGGGAGAGCATTTGTGTTGCCCCATTGCTGCGAGGTGTTGAAGGATGAAGAGAAATGAAAAAAGTGACAAAAACAATGCAACTATTGATTTGGATGATGATGACAATGAGGCATCAAGTAGTGACGGGAAGAGGAGCCCTACACCAAACTCGGTTGCCTACTAGAAGCCAAAAAGACCACAAGGGGAGAAACTAGGAGAAGAAAAGAAGAAGAGGAAGAAGAGGAAGGGAGGGGATGAAGAGATAAAGAGTGCTATGGAGGCTATTGTGAAGGCAAGAAAGGAAGCAAATGAGGAGAGGAGGGTGGCAAGGAGCCAAGAGTCGGTGGCCGAGGAGAGGAGGGTGGTGGCCGAGGAGAGGAAAGTGGCATTGGAGGAGAAAAAATTGGCCATGGAGGAGCAAGCAAGATTATTGGAATGGGAGAAGTACTTGTTCTTCATGGACACATCCAACTTCGATGAG
The DNA here is from genome assembly GCF_018294505.1 of Triticum aestivum. Lineage (NCBI taxonomy): Eukaryota > Viridiplantae > Streptophyta > Magnoliopsida > Poales > Poaceae > Triticum > Triticum aestivum. Next base: position 702,829,100 of record NC_057810.1, on the reverse strand, counting down.
AGGCAAAAGGAGTACATCAACCTTTGTCGTGATCAAATCTCCATGCAAAAAAGAATGATGTGCATGGGAGGCATGGGAGGCTTGGGAGGCATCGGAGCTTTCATGGGTGGCATGGGAGCACCTATTGGAGGCATGGGAGGCGTGGGAGCACCTATGGGAGGCATGAGAGCTTCATGGGAGGCATGAGAGCACCTATGGGAGGTATGGGAGCTTTCATGGGAGGCACAGGAGCTTCCATGGGAGGCTTGGGAGCTACCATGGGTGGTATGGGAGGCATGGGAGCTTCCATGGGAGGCTTGGGAGCTACCATGGGTGGTATGGGAGGCATGGGAGCACCTAGGGGGGGCATGGGTGGCATGGGAGGCATGAGAGACATGAGTTTTGTGTCTCTCATGGGAGGCATGGGAGCACCTATGGGAGGCATGGGTGGCATGGGAGCTTCTGGTGTGCCTCACATGCCTTCGCATAATGCCGTTGTTGATAGTGCAAACACCGTCCGACTTTCCAATGAAGGGGAGGACAAGCAAGAGGATGGAGAATCAGAAGAAGAAACGGACGTATCGGAAGAGGCAAATGAGGAGGAAGAAGATGGCGAATGATTGTTCATGTTTAATTCAGTTGTATGAACTTGTTTGTCATGAACTTGCTTGTGATCATCTTGTTTGTGCGAACTTTGCATATTTTAAACTATGCTATGAATTTGAACTATGCTATGTTTCTCATTGATGTTTGAGATCATCTTGTTCGTGTGAAATTTGCATACTTTGGATGTTTGAGATTAACTTGTATGTATTTTGTGCGCTGGCTGGGCGCGCACACTCTATTTTACAGCGCCTGCTGAAGCGGCACGCTGGCGCGCTAAATTTTTTGGGCGTCTGGTGAAGCAACTGTTGAAAATATGCCCTAGAGGCGATAATAAAATGGTTATATTTTCTTGTTCATGATAATTGTCTATTGTTCATGCTATAATTGTATTAACTGGAAACCGTAATACATGTGTGAATACATGGACCACAACATGTCCCTAGTGAGCCTCTAGTTGACTAGATCGTTGATCAATAGATGGTTATGGTTTCCTTACCATGGACATTAGATGTCATTGATAACGGGATCACATCATTAGGAGAATGATGTGATGGACAAGACCCAATTCTAAGCATAGCACAAGATCGTGTAGTTCGTTTGCTAAGAGCTTTTCTAATGTCAAGTATCATTTCCTTAGACCATGAGATTGTGCGACTCTCGGATACCGTATGAATGCTTTGGGTGTACCAAACGTCACAACATAACTGGGTGGCTATAAAGGTGCACTACAGGTATCTCTGAGAGTGTCTATAGGGTTGGCACGAATCGAGACTGGAATTTGTCACTTCGTATGACGGAGAGGTATCTCTGGGCCCACTCGGTGATACATCATCATAATGAGCTCAATGTGACTAAGGAGTTAGTCACGGGATCATGCATTACGGAATGAGTAAAGAGACTTGCCGGTAACGAGATTGAACAAGGTATTGGGATACCGACGATCGAATCTGGGGCAAGTAACATACCGGTTGACAAAGGGAATTGTATACGAGATTGATTGAATCCCCAACATTGTGGTTCATCCGATGAGATCATCATGGAACATGTGGGAGCCAACATGGGTATCCAGATTCCGTTGTTGGTTATTGGCCGGAGAGATGTCTCGGTCATGTCTGCACGATTCCCGAACCCATAGGGTCTACACCCTTAAGGTTCGGTTACGCTAGAGTTGTTATGGGAAATAGTATGTGGTTACCGAATGTTGTTCGGAGTCCCGGATGAGAACCCAGACGTCACGAGGAGTTCCGGAATGGTTTGGATATGAAGATTTATATATGGGAAGTCCTTATTCGGTCGCGGAAGTGTTTGGGGTTTACCGGTATTGTATCGGGACCACCGAAGGGGTTCCGGGGGTCTACCGGGATGGTCCACCGGCCCCCCAAGGCTCTATGGGCTGAATATGGAGGGGAACCAGCCCCTAGGTGGGCTGGGCGCCAACTTCCCCTAGGGCCCATGCGCCTAGGGTTTGGGGGAAACCCTAAAGGGGGCGCCCCCCTTGGTTTGGGGGGCAAGCCTCCCCCCTTGGCCGCCGCCCCCCTCTAGATCCATCTGGAGTGGGCCGGCCCCCCTCTCCCTTGCCCCTATATATAGTGGGGAGGTGGGAGGTCTGCCGCACCCTTCCCCTGGCGCAGCCCTTCCCCTCTCCAACACCTCCTCCTCCTCTGTAGTGCTTGGCGAAGCCCTACCGGAGAACTGCAAGCTCCACCACCACGCCATCGTGCTGCCGGAGTTCTCCCTCAACCTCTCCTCTCCCCTTGATGTATCAAGAAGGAGGAGACGTCCCCGGGCTGTACATGTGTTGAACGCGGAGGCGCCGTCCGCTCGGCGCTGGATCAGATCTTCCGCAATTTGAATCACCGCGAGTACGACTTCATCATCCGCGTTCTAGTAACGCTTCCGCTTAGCAATCTTCAAAGGTATGAAGATGCACATCCCCTCTCTCTCTCTATATCTCTCTCTCTTATTGCAAGAATCACCTAGATTGATCTTGGTGGTACGTACGAAAATTTTGAATTATTGCTACGTTTCCCAACAGTGGCATCATGAGCTAGGTCTATGCGTAGATTCTATGCACGAGTAGAACACAAATAGTTGTGGGCGTTGGTTTGTTCAATTTGCTTACCATTACTAGTCTTATCTTGGTTCAGCGTCATTGTGGGATGAAGCGGCCCGGACCGACCTTACACGTACGGTTACGTGAGACAGGTTCCACCGACTGACATGCACTTGTTGCATAAGGTGGCTAGCGGGTGTCTGTCTCTCCCACTTTAGTCAGACCGGATTCGATGAAAAGGGTCCTTATGAAGGGTAAATGACAATTGGCATATCACCATTGTGGCTTTTGTGTAGGTAAGAAATGTTCTTGCCAGAAGCCCATAGCATCCACATAAAACATGCAACAACAATTAGATGACGTCTAACTTGTTTTTGCAGGGTATGCTATGTGATGTGATATGGCCAAAAGAATGTGATGAATGATATATGTGATGCATGAGATTGATCATGTTCTTGTAATAGGAATCACGACTTGCATGTGAATGAGTATGACAACCGGCAGGAGCCATAGGAGTTGTCTTAATTTATTGTATGACCCGTGTGTCATTGAGAACGCCATGTAATTACTTTACTTTATTGCTAACCGTTAGCCCTAGTAGTAGAAGTAATAGTTGGCGAGACAACTTCATGAAGACACGATGATGGAGATCATGATGATGGAAATCATGGTGTCATGCCGGTGACGAAGGTGATCATGCCACGCCTCAAAGATGCGCAAAAAAGGATATTGGCCATATCATGTCACTTTATGATTTGCAAGTGATGTTTGTCATGTTTACATCTTATCTGCTTAGAACCATGATAGCATTAATAAGATGATCCCTCACTAAAATTTCAAGAAAGTGTTCCTGAGGGAGTCCTGGATTAGGGGGTGTCCGGATAGTCGGACTACCATCATCAGCCGAACTATCATCGGCCGGACTATCATCATCGACCGGACTCCAAGACTATGAATATACAAGATTGAAGACTTTGTCCCGTGTCCGGATGGGACTTTCCTTGGCGTGGAAGGCAAGCTTGGCGATACGGATACGTAGATCTCCTACCATTGTAACCGACTCTATGTAACCCTAGCCCTCTCCGGTGTCTATATAAACCGGATGGCTCTAGTCCGTAGAACAACAACAACCATTACAGTCATACCATAGGCTAGCTTCTAGGGTTTAGCCTCCTTGATCTCGTGGTAGATCCACCCTTGTAAACATCTACAATATCAATATCAATCAAGCAGGACGTAGGGTTTTACCTCCATCAAGAGGGCCCGAACCTGGGTAAAACATGTTTTCCTTGTCTCCTGTTACCATCCGCCTAGACGCACAGTTCGGGACCCCCTACCCGAGATCCGCCGGTTTTGACACCGACATTGGTGCTTTCATTGAGAGTTCCTCTATGTCGTCACCGATAGGCTTGATGGCCTCTTCAATCGACAACGACGCAGTCCTGGGTGAGACTTTTCTCCCGGACAGATCTTCGTATTCGGCGGCTTCGCACTGCGGACCAACTCACTTGGCCATCTGGAGCAGATCGAAAGCTACGCCCCTGGCCGTCAAGTCAGGTTTGGAAGCCTAAACTTCATGGCCGATATCCGCGGGGACTTGATCTTCGATGGATCTGAGCCACAGCCGAGCGTGCTGCACTGTCACGATGGGCATGACCTAACTCTGCCGCCGGACAGCACCTTGGAGGCCGCACACGAATCCGCTCCAACCCATAGTCCGGAGCCGACCGCTCAGATCGAGGACGGATGGCTGGACACTGCCTCGGGAGCTGCAACTTCTACGATGATGGAGCCGAACACTTACCTTGTCCCGCATAAAGCTCATGACTCCGAGGTGCCGGACTCTCTGCCGGACTCCGAACCTCCTGCGCCCCTGCCAGTCGAATCCGATTGGGCGCCGATCATGGAATTCACCGCTGCGGACATCTTTCAGCACTCACCCTTCGGCGATATCTTAAATTCGCTGAAGCATCTCTCACTATCCGGAGAGCCCTGGCCGAACTACGGCCAGGATGGTTGGGACGCGGACGACGAAGAAATTCAGAGCCCACCCGCCACCCACTTCGTAGCCACCGTCGACGATCTAACCGACGTACTCGACTACGACTCCGAAGACATCGACGGTATGGACGACGATGCCGGAGACTATCAAGAACCAGTGCCTACAGGACACTGGAAGACCACCTCGTCATACGACATATATATGGTGGACACCCCAAAAGATGGGGACGACGAAGAAGCAACGGAGGCCGATTCCTTAAAGAAACAGCCCAAGCGCCGTCGTCAGCGGCGCCGCTCTAAATCCCGCCACAACAAGAATGGAGATTCCGGCACAGGAGATAATAACACCCCGAAAAGTGCCGAAGACAACCCCCTCCAGCACGATCCAGCGCAGGAGGAGGCAGAAGCAAGCCCTCACGAGAGGGCGGCAGACGAAGAGGTCGAGGATGATAATTACTTACCTCCCTCCGGAGACGAGGCAAGCCTCGACGACAACGAATTCGTCGTGCCTGAGGATCCCGTCGAACAAGAGCATTTCAGACGCAGGCTAATGGCCACGGCAAACAGCCTAAAGAAAAAGCAGCAACAGCTTCAAGCTGAGCAAGACCTACTGGCCGATAGATGGACCGAGGTCCTCGCGGCCGAAGAGTATGAACTCGAACGCCCCTCCAAAAGTTACCCAAAACGCAAGTTGCTCCCCCGACTAGAGGAGGAAGCGTACAAACCTGCATCACCAGCGCACAATACGGCAGACCGACCACCTCGTGGCCGCGACAGAGAGGCATGCAAGCCCTCCACCAAAACCGTACCCCGGCATCGCTCAAAAAGCATGAAGCCACGGGGGAACGGGCCGGACTTGCGGGATATATTGGAGGACAAGGCAAGACAATCCAGATCTATCTATGGATCACGTGGGCGCCCCAAGACCCACGACGAATACCGTCGCACCGGATACAACTACTCCGGCCGGGCCGAACACAGCAGACAACGCTCTCTCGAGCTACGTCGCGATATTGCTCAATACAGAGGCGCCGCACACCCACTATGCTTCACTGACGAAGTAATGGATCATCAAATCCCTGAAGGGTTTAAACCCGTTAATATCGAATCCTACGATGGCACAACAGACCCCGCGGTTTGGATTAAGGATTATCTCCTCCATATACATATGGCCCGCGGCGACGATCTTCACGCCATCAAATATCTCCCGCTCAAGCTTAAAGGACCAGCTCGGCATTGGCTTAACAGCCTGCCCGCAGAGTCAATTGGATGCTGGGAAGACCTGGAAGCCGCATTCCTCGACAACTTCCAGGGCACGTATGTGCGACCACCGGACGCAGATGACCTAAGCCACATAATCCAGCAGCCAGACGAATCGGCCAGGCAATTCTGGACACGGTTCTTAACAAAGAAAAATCAAATCGTCGACTGTCCGGATGCAGAGGCCCTCGCGGCCTTCAAACATAACATCCGCGACAAGTGGCTGGCCCGGCACCTAGGACAGGAAAAGCCGAAATCCATGGCAGCCCTCACATCACTCATGACCCGCTTCTGTGCGGGAGAGGATAGCTGGCTAGCTCGCAGCAACAACCTCAGCAAAAACGTTGGCAGTCCGGATACCAAGGACCGCAATGGCAGGTTGCGTCGAAACAAAAACAAACGCCGCATTAACGGCGACAGAAATGAGGATACGGCAGTCAACGCCGGATTCCAAGGCTCCAAGCCCGATCAACGGAAGAAGCCATTCAAAAGAACCACTCTGGGCCCGTCCAATTTGGACCGAATACTCGACTGCTCCTGTCAAATACATGGAACCCCCGAAAAGCCAGCTAACCACACCAACAGAGATTGTTGGGTATTCAAGCAGGCAGGCAAATTAATCGCCGAAAACAATGACAAGGGGCTACACAGCGATGACGAGGAAGAGACCCGGCCGCCGAACAACAGAGGACAAAAGGGATTCCCCCCTCAAGTTCGGACGGTAAACATGATATACGCAACGCATATACCCAAGAGGGAGCGGAAGCGTGCACTAAGGGACGTATACGCGATGGAGCCAGTCGCCCCAAAATTCAACCCATGGTCCTCTTGCCCGATCACTTTCGATCGAAGAGACCATCCGACCAGTATCCGGCATGGCGGATTCGCCACATTGGTTTTAGACCCAATCTTCGATGGATTTCACCTCACGAGAGTCCTGATGGACGGCGGCAGTAGTCTGAACCTGCTTTATCAGGATACAGTGCACAAGATGGGCATAGAACCTTCAAGGATTAAACCTACAAAGACAACCTTCAAAGGCGTCATACCACGTGTCGAGGCCAGTTGTATAGGCTCAGTCACGCTGGAAGTGGTCTTCGGATCCCTGGATAATTTCCGAAGCGAGGAGTTAATCTTTGACATAGTCCCGTTCCGCAGTGGCTATCACGCTCTGCTCGGACGAACCGCATTCGCAAAATTCAACGCGGTGCCGCATTATGCATACCTTAAGCTCAAGATGCCAGGCCCTCGTGGAGTCATCACGGTCAATGGAAATAAGGAACGCTCCCTCCGAACAAAGGAACATACAGCGGCTCTCGCGGCAGAAGTACAGAGCAGCCTTTTAAGGCAATTTTCGAGTCCGGCCGTTAAACGACCAGACACGGCCAAACGCGCCCGGAGCAACATCAACCAAGACCACCTGGCACGTTCCGAGCACGCATAGCAATGCGGCCTCAACCCCAGCCCTCGCACAATTGTAAGACAAACTCTCCGCGTACATAATTACGCCCTGGAGATACCATGGGCATAGGGGGAGAGGCACAACCACAACAGACCTAGAGTGCGGTTCGACCACACCAGGGGCTCCCAAGTGTGTCGCTCTTTTTATCTTTTATTTCTCTCTTTTTTATACAGAACTCTGTCCGGCGGCGAACCTGCCGAACTCATGATGCAATAGCCAGGGAGGGACAAAGGCCGCGACGAACACTCAGGTGGTCTCCATTACGAGCATTAAATTTGTTAAATACACCATTCCACGGCCTACCCCTGGAGGGAGACGCCTTTAATTCGTCCAATCCCTTGCTTTCCGCACTATTTGTATCATTCCGCACTCATAGCATATCTTCTCGAATAAAATGCAGCACTTTTTGCCCATAATTGCATTACCTTATATATATATGTTCATTTACGACATGTTGCATCCGTACATTTTGGTACAGCCAAATACACCAGGGGCTTATGTTCCCTGCATTATGGTGTGATAAAGTCCGAACACTTTCACAAGTGCGGCACCCCGAACTTATAGCATTATATGAATCGGCTCCGAATCATGTCTTGGGTCAATAGTTGGGTTTGCCCGGCTCCCATGTTTGGCACCTTACGTTCCGTTCTATCGGCTAAGGTAGCACTGGGAGAACCACTGCGATTGCGCCCCGGTTGAGCCGGGTTAACGCCTCAGTGGAGAAAGCTAAAACTGGCTGTCATGATAAGGCGAGAGACTGGTCGCTGTTCGAGAGGTCCTTTCGGGTCCTTAAAGACCTACGCCGCTTCGAGCGAAGTTCCGGATAATGTCCGACGAAGGCGTGGATAGCGCCCCGAATTCGGTCTTCCGAATACTAGGGGCTTCGCCGAAATTTAAAATTATAAAATTCTATGGCTAAGTGAGAGTGTTCAAGCACTATAAGTCCGGTTGCCTTGTTCGTTGTGTTGAGCGCCTCCCTAGATGGACCCAAAAATGGGAACAAGAGTGCTCAAGTTTATCCCGAACACCCCAGCACTCGTGGCATGGGGGCTGAAGCCGACGACTTGCCATCTCTCAGATTTAATAAACGGCCGCACAGAAGGTAATATTTTAAATTAACAAGCGTTGCTTAGCGCATATGAACAAAGTTTTCAGCGCACAAGATAACACATTGCGAATTTACTCAATAATTACATCCCTAGGGCACTCATCCGCAATCTTGCGGGCACCCTTCAGGACAGTCTTGTAGTACATTTCGGGTGTACGATATTCCTTGCCCGCTGGTGGCGCTTCAGTGATTAGCTTCTCCGCATTCAGCTTGCCCCAATGCACCTTTGCGCGGGCAAGGGCCCGACGAGCACCTTCAATACAGGCGGAGCGCTTGATAACCTCCACCCAGGGGCACGCATCCACCAACCGTCGCACGAGGCCGAAGTAGCTCCCAGGCATGGCCTCTCCAGGCCACAGCCAGACTATGAAGCCCTTCATGGCCTGCTCGGCCGCCTTGTGGAGCTCGACCAGCTGCTTCAGCTGGTCGCTAGGGGGCACCGGATGGCCGGCCTCAGCATACTGAGACCAGAAGACCTTCTCCGTTGAGCTCCCCTCCTCGGCTCGGTAGAATGCGGCGGCATCAGACACGCTGCGAGGCAGATCTGCAAATGCCCCTGGAGAGCTCTGAATTCGGGTAAGTAACACGTAATTTACATTCACATGCTTGCTTTGCATGAAAAATGCCTTACCCGCCGCTATCTTCCTCACCAACTCAATCTCCTGAAGGGACTTATGGGCATCGGCCTTGGCAGTCTTGGCACTTTCGAGAGCCGAGGCAAGCTCGGACTCTCGAGTCTTTGAGTCACGCTCCAAACTCTCATGCTTTTCCATGAGAGCCTGGAGCTCTTGCTGAACCACCGCCACCCGCGCCTCCTGCTTTTCTCGCTCTGCCCGTTCTGCGGCCGCATTGCGTTCGGCCGTAGACACGGCCTCCTTCTGGGTCGCCACCTCATTCGTGGCCCCTGCAGTACCCATGTTATCCTTGTTATTTTTTGCAACCTAAATCCTTTTCTGTAAGGTACAAGTTCAAAGTGGTGTTACTCACCTTCTTTGTCCCGGAGCTGCTCCTTGGCGCGGCCGAGCTCTTGCTCGGACCGCTCGAGCTCCTGCTTTAAAGCACCGACCTCCGCAGTCAGTGCGGCAGAGGTCAGCAGCGCAGCCTGCAACCCATATTGACATAATTTTTTAGCAACCCTGCGTATATCTTCTTTTTTTCAGATCCTCAGTCCGGCTTTTCTTCCCGAACACCGAACCGAGCATCAGGGGCTACTGTCTATGCGGTATTACATTGCATATTTTTAACTTCTTACCTCAAAGCCTGATAGAAGGCTACTGCAGGCTTCGGTCAGCCTGGTCTTGGCAAGCTATACCTTCTGAATCACCGCACTCATAATAGTGCGGTGTTCTTCCTCGATGGGAGCGCTCTGCAGCGCCTCCAACAAATTGTCCGGCGCCTCCGGTTGGACGGAAGCCGCCGGCGTCACGGTCTTGCCCTTCGTGCGAAGGGGCCGCCGGCCGGACTCCGGAACCACTGCGGGTTCGGATATGGAGTCCGGCGCAAAGTCCGGGAGGACGCCTTGTGGCACCTCCGGAGCCTCCCCCTGATGGGTCCCTTCTTGGGATCCCACCTCGGCGTCCTCGGTATCGCGAGGGGTGGAGGCGGTCGGGATGGAGTCTACATCCGACGGAGCCAACGACCCGCTCGATGAAGCGGGGAGATCATCATTGGCCGGACTACAGGCAGCATGCGGCATCAGAATGACACTATGTGACACAGAAAAAGAAATTATAAATCACTCAGGAATCCGGATACTTACGATCTCGCTGGAGGCCTAGCCCTTGAAGGCCATTCTTCCTCGCCAACGTTGTTGTTGGCGGAGCTGTCCGGGGGAATAGTCCTTCCCCTCTTGGAACATTCGGCCTCCCCTGTTGGGGAAGCCTTCCTCTTCCTCTCTCCCTCCTCTGGGAGAGAGTCCTCTTTCTTCTCCTCGTTTTCGGGGGAGGAGTCCGCCCCGGAGTCGTCGGACACCTGAAAACGGGAACTCTTTCGAGCACCCGTGGCCTCCTTCTTGGCCTTCTTCTCCGGCACCACGTGCGGTGCCGAAACCAGCAGCCTCTCTAGATGGGCGTCTACTGGGTTTTCTGGCATAGGAGCCGAGCAGATAATCTGCTCCGCCTTCCTCATCCAATCCTGTCAAAGGAAAAGGGGAAATTAAAACCCGCATAGAGTCAAACTATGAAAAGCAAGTGTCCCGTAAAGGGGTAGAATCACTTACCTCATTGGCTTGGCGCTGCGAGCGAAATCCGCGATCTTCAGTCGCGGATGCAGGGGCTTCGGCGCCCTTAAATAGCACCCTCCAGGCGCCTTCGTACGTCGTGTCGAAGAGCCCGCTCAGCGCCTGGTGCTGTTCCGGATTGAACTCCCACAGATTGAATGCCCGCTCTTGGCATGGGAGAATCTGGCGGACGAGCATGACTTGGACCACGTTAACCAGCCTGAGCTTCTTCACCAGCTTCTGGATACAGGCTTGGAGTCCCGTCAGCTCCTCCGAACTACCCCATAGCAAGCCCTTCTCTTTCCAGGAGGTGAGTTGCATGGGGATACCAGATCTGAACTCGGGGGCCGCCGCCCACTTAGGGTCGCGCGGCTCGGTGATATAGAACCACCCCGATTGCCACCCCTTGACGGATTCCACGAAGGCCCCTTCAAACCAAAGGACACTGGGCATCTTGCCCAACATGGCGCCTCCGCACTCCGCTTGAGTGCCCTTCACTACCTTCGGCTTGACATTGAAGGTCTTGAGCCACAAGCCGAAGTGGGGCTGGATGCAGAGGAAGGCCTCACACACGATGATAAACGCCGAGATGTTGAGGATGAAGTTCGGCGCCGGATCATGGAAATCCAGGCCGTAGTAGAACATGAGCCCCCGGACAAAGGGGTGAAGTGGAAAACCCAGTCCGCGGAGGAAGTGGGGAAGAAAAACGACCATCTCATGGGGCCTGGGGGTGGGAATGAGCTGCTCCTCGTCGGGCAGCCGGTGCGCGATGTCGCCGGACAGGTAGCCGGCGCTACGCAGTCTTTCGATGTGGTCCTCCGTAACGGAGGAGGTCATCCACTTGCCTCCCGCTCCGGACATAACTGGGGAAGGTTGAGACGAGATGTGCGGGCTTGGGCGCTGGAGCTCGAGTGCGCGGAGATGGATAAGCAAAGGAGGAAGAAGGCGTAGGTGAAAAGGTGAATCCTTATCCCTTATATGGGCGGGCGAAGTCTATGCGTCCCCCACCGGCCTGGTAAAACTCGCTTATCCCCCAAGCGTCACCATCAATGGCGCGGTTGGGTTACCCATGTCCGTATTGATGAGAATCCCGGATTAAGGGGAAACACGATCTCTGCTTCGACAAGACGTGCCAAGGAAACCGCTTCGCTAGATGCGCTGAGGTGGTAGAGTAAAAAACGATTCAAGTAATGGCTTGGTAGTGGCGTGACATCATGCCGCAAAAAACGTCAGCAGATTGAACTTGTGTACATATTATTCTCTCTACGGTGGAATGTGGAATTTATTTTGCAGAGCCGGACACTATCCTGGTGTTTACCATCTTCTATCATTCGGAGGAGGAACCCGCCTTGCAATGTGCCGGGGGCGATGCTGATTCCCGCCAACACCTATGGGGATAGGGCCCCTTTTCAGTTCGGTGGGGGGCGGAGAGCGCACAAAGAGCAGATCGAGGCAGTGCACGCGGGGGGATTTTTACCCAGCTTCGGGCCGCACGGATGCGTAAAACCCTACTGCTGCTTGTTTGTGTATATTGGATTCTTGCTCAGGAGCGATGGATGCTGCCAGACTGAGCGTAAGAGTGTCTCTGGGGTTGAACGAGCCGAGCTAGCCGAGTCTCTGAACTCCCCGACCTGCGGAACCTCCGACCTGCGGAACCCTTTCTACATTGCGCTTGGGCCTCCTTTTATACTCAAGGGGTCACCGACAGGGGGCAATGTAGACAAGAAGGGTAAAAATGGAAAAGGATGTGGTAGGTATAGCTACCGCTACTGTGGATACAGTGCACCCTACCTAACTCTGACGGCAGGGGACAAGGGCATTAAATGCCTGTCTGAGTCTCCTAAACACTGCAAAAGGTGACCGTTAGGAGTGCCACCGTTTGCCACGATGGTCTTCTCTTCATCTCCGCTTGCCACCACGTACCCCTAGCTACACGGCCTCCCGCCACGTGCGCTCTGGGAAAGTCCCAGAGCGACACGTTAGCAGGTGAGCTGGAGCGCGGGCACGCAGTGGGGGTTTCCCGCGGCAAGCTCCTTGCCGCGGCCGTCGTCTTGTCGCATCCGGAAGCTTGTCGCTCGCCAGATCTTGCCGAGACGCAGGGCGCGTCGCAGCAAGCTTTCTTGGTATGTCTTGAGTGGCCTTCCCGGCAAGCTCCTCTTGCCGGGGTCTTGTCTCTTCCCGGCAAGCTCCTCTTGCTGGGGCCTTGGTTGGCCTTCCCGGCAAGCTCCTCTTGCCGGGGCCTCGGTTGTCCTTCCCGGCAAGCTCCTCTTGCCGGGGCCTCGACTTGAATACTTTGTTCTTGAATGGTCTTCAAGGGAACCACGGAGGGTCCTGGCGGTCACCCGGCAAGCCTTGCCGCGGGGCGCTGCAACTGCCCGTGCACGAGTTTGGGGTAATAGGGTACCCCTACTCTAGTACACCGACAGGAGCCCCCGGGCCTGGGCCATACACGGTGCCGAGCGCTGTTGGGCCAGGCCCAAAAAAGTGCACGGGCACGCGCGGCCTAGGTCACGCCGAATCTAACTCTGCTCCCACTGCGCACGCCCAGAACGGCACGCGTCAAACGCAGCGTCGTGGGAGAGATCATGGGAGTTTGTTCACTTGGGAGGCCGAAACGTCCGCCCCGTCCCTCTTCCAGCGTCGCCGTCGTCGTCCAGCCTTCGGATGCCCCCCCCCGGGATGTTCCCTTGGTGTCTTCTGGCACCCGTAGCTCGCCTAGGCACCCCTTTTGCCCTTTTTGCCTCCTTGACCTGCCTCCTGAAAAGGGGGACAGGAAAGGGATTACGGGCATCTTATCTTTTTAATTTGTAAGCCTTCGGGCCTTAGCTGTATCTAAAATCTGTAATCCTCTCTTTCATGTTTTTCATCCTCTATGGACTGTACCTGAACGGGATGTTTTTTTAATGAAAAAGGGGAATGCTTGCCGGGTTATTTGTCTCGTGAGTTAAACCCACGCCAAGGAACAAATCCTTGGTATCCCTCGGACAGACATTTCATCTCCCGGCAACAGGCCCTGCCGCCTTCCCACGTCGCTCAACCTTTCTCACGCTTTTAACGGAGGCAGGAACGAGGTGGGTGCGGTCTCCTCGTTTCATCCCTTTGCTGCCACGACTACGACCAAACTTGGCCCCGAGAACGAGCCCCAGGGCCTAGAGTCGAGGGAGCACGGCAGTTTCCGGGCAGAGACGTGGTTTCGCATTCCCCAGTCCATAAGAGGATGCATGATGAGGGATGAAAGACTTATCTGGTATTGCAGCCCCCGGCAACTCTGGTTTGCCGTGGACGATTCTTGGCACTCACAGCCCCTAGCGATACTGGCTTGCCGGGAAGGCTCTTATCTTCAGCAGAGAACTTTGTCGTTCTCGATGCCGGTTTCCGGCAAGCTGATTGCCAGGAAGGCTTTTATCTTCAGCAGAGAACCTTGACGTTCTCGATGCTGGCTTCCGGCAAGCTGGTTGCCAGGAAGGCTTTTATCTTCAGCAGAGAACCTTGGCGTTCTCGATGCTGGCTTCCGGCAAGCTAGTTGCCAGGAAGGCTTTTATCTTCAGCAGAGAACCTTGACGTTCTCGATGCTGGCTTCCGGCAAGCTGGTTGCCAGGAAGGCTTTTATCTTCAGCAGAGAACCTTGACGTTCTCGATGCTGGCTTCCGGCAAGCTGGTTGCCAGGAAGGCTTTTATCTTCAGCAGAGAACCTTGACGTTCTCGATGCTGGCTTCCGGCAAGCTGGTTGCCAGGAAGGCTTTTATCTTCAGCAGAGAACCTTGACGTTCTCGATGCTGGCTTCCGGCAAGCTGGTTGCCAGGAAGGCTTTTATCTTCAGCAGAGAACCTTGACGTTCTCGATGCTGGCTTCCGGCAAGCTGATTGCCAGGAAGGCTTTTATCTTCAGCAGAGAACCTTGACGTTCTCGATGCTGGCTTCCGGCAACTGGTTGCCAGGAAGGCTTTTATCTTCAGCAGAGAACCTTGACGTTCTCGATGCTGGCTTCCGGCAAGCTGGTTGCCAGGAAGGCTTTTATCTTCAGCAGAGAACCTTGACGTTCTCGATGCTAACTTCCGGCAAGCTTGTTGCCAGGAAGGCTCATGGCGAAGAACTTCGTTGTTCTTGACACCGGCTCCTGGCAAGATCGTTGCCGGAAAGGCTTATGGCGAAGAACTTCGTCGTTCTTGACGCCGGCTCCCGGCAAGATCGTTGCCGGAAAGGCTTATGGCGAAGAACTTCGTCGTTCTTGACGCCGGCTCCCGGCAAGATCGTTGTCGGAAAGGCTTATGGCGAAGAACTTCGTCGTTCTTGACGCCGGCTCCCGGCAAGATCGTTGCCGGAAAGGCTTATGGTAAAGAACTTCGTCGTTCCTGACGCCAAAAAGATTGCCCTAAGGGCGTTGCCAGCCCCCGGGCCATAACTGCGTTCAAACATAGCAAGTGATTAGCGTCCGGAGTGCACTTAATCCATTTGCGAATTTTGACTTCTGCTACATATTCCCTATGCCTGCTGGAATGCTTTCCGGTGCGTGTGATCCAGCCAGCAGCGCTTGAGGGAACGGGCCCTTAGCGGCTATTTCGGGAACAGCGCCTCCCGGAAAGGTTTACCTTCTTGGTTCTAGCGCAACCGCACAAGTTGCCGAGCGGACTCGAGGCAACATGGAGCGCAACTAGCCCCGAGAAGGCTCCACGGCATACAGGTCTATGCAGAAATCTTAAATAAATAGCACATGCTATCTTCCTGTTCGACCCCTCTTTGTACGTCCACCCTACGCTTTCTAGGGAAACTTGCTGGTGCAGGCACCCTTGCCGCGAGCGCCGAGTGCGGAACTTCAGCAGCCCGCTGGCGGGGTTGCTACCGACAAGTAATCTTGTCGCAACTAGTTGCAGCTCGCTTAAGTTGTTGAGCAGACTCGAAACAAAGTAAGGGCGCTAGCAGCTCTCTTAAGTTGCTGAGCGGACTCGAAGCAAAGTAAGGGCGCTAGCAGCTCACTTAAGTTGTTGAGCGGACTCGAAACAAAGTAAGGGCGTGACTTGCTACGAGTTGATTCCTCCGCGCACAGGTTTTTCGTACAAAGAACAAGATCTCCAAGGCGGATAACTTCGTATAGAAAGGAAATATCTAAAGTTTTGCGCGACTTAGCTTTTTCTGGTGCCGCACTGGCGTCGTTCTTTTGCTCGCTCGCTCCTTGGGAGCCATGACGATGAGGATTTAGCTTGCGTGCCCGCCGGATCGGGTTCGCACGATCTCGACGCCCCCTACCTGGCGTGCCAGAGATGCCGGGGGCGATGCTGATTCCCGCCAACACCTATGGGGACAGGGCCCCTTTTCGGTTCGGTGGGGGGCGGACAGCGCACAAAGAGCGGATCGAGGCAGTGCACGCGGGGGGATTTTTACCCAGCTTCGGGCCGCACGGATGCGTAAAACCCTACTGCTGCTTGTTTGTGTATATTGGATTCTTGCTCAGGAGCGATGGACGCTGCCAGACTGAGCGTAAGAGTGTCTCTAGGGTTGAACGAGCCGAGCTAGCCGAGTCTCTGAACTCCCCGACCTGCGGAACCTCCGACCTGCGGAACCCTTTCTACGTTGCGCTTGGGCCTCCTTTTGTACTCAAGGGGTCACCGACAGGGGGCAACGTAGACAAGAAGGGTAAAAATGGAAAAGGATGTGGTAGGTATAGCTACCGCTACTGTGGATACAGTGCACCCTACCTAACTCTGACGGCAGGGGACAAGGGCATTAAATGCCTGTCCGAGTCTCCTAAACAGTGCAAAAGGTGACCGTTAGGAGTGCCACCGTTTGCCACGATGGGCTTCTCTTCATCTCCGCTTGCCACCACGTACCCCTAGCTGCACGGCCTCCCGCCACGTGCGCTCTGGGAAAGTCCCAGAGCGACACGTTAGCAGGTGAGCTGGAGCGCGGGCACGCAGTGGGGGTTTTACCGCGGCAAGCTCCTTGCCGCGGCCGTCGTCTTGTCGCGTCCGGAAGCTTGTCGCTCGCCGGATCTTGCCGGGACGCAGGGCGTGTCGCAGCAAGCTTTCTTGGTATGTCTTGAGTGGCCTTCCCGGCAAGCTCCTCTTGCCGGGGTCTTGTCTCTTCCCGGCAAGCTTCTCTTGCCGGGGCCTTGGTTGGCCTTCCCGGCAAGCTCCTCTTACCGGGGCCTCGGTTGTCCTTCCCGGCAAGCTCCTCTTGCCGGGGCCTCGACTTGAATACTTTGTTCTTGAATGGTCTTCAAGGGAACCACGGAGGGTCCTGGCGGTCACCCGGCAAGCCTTGCCGCGGGGCGCTGCAACTGCCCGTGCACGAGTTCGGGGTAATAGGGTACCCCTACTCTAGTACACCGACACAATGCCAAGCAATATACGCGCCAGACTTATCGTCATTGAAGCCTGGTTCAGGGGCTACTGAGGGAGTCCTGGATTAGGGGGTGTCCGGATAGCCGGACTACCATCATCAGCCGAACTATCATCGGCCGGACTATCATCATCGACCGGACTCCAAGACTATGAAGATACAAGATTGAAGACTTCGTCCCGTGTCCGGATGGGACTTTCCTTGGTGTGGAAGGCAAGCTTGGCGATACGGATACGTAGATCTCCTACCATTGTAACCGACTCTATGTAACCCTAGCCCTCTCCGGTGTCTATATAAACCGGATGGCTCTAGTCCGTAGAACAACAACAACCATTACAATCATACCATAGGCTAGCTTCTAGGGTTTAGCCTCCTTGATCTCGTGGTATATCCACCCTTGTAAACATCTACAATATCAATATCAATCAAGCAGGACGTAGGGTTTTACCTCCATCAAGAGGGCCCGAACCTGGGTAAAACATTGTGTCCCTTGTCTCCTGTTACCATCCGCCTAGACGCATAGTTCGGGACCCCCTACCCGAGATCCGCCGGTTTTGACACCGACAGTTCCCCCTAACTGTGCACCGTAGTGAAGGTTCGTTGTTTCGAAGCACCACGTGATGATCGTGTCTGATAGATTCTAGCGTTCGCATACAACGGGTGTAAGCCAGATTTACACATGCAAACACTTAGGTTGACTTGACGAGCCTAGCATGTACAGACGTGGCCTCGGAACACAAGAGACCGAAAGGTCGAACATTTGTCGTATAGTAGATACGATCAACATGAAGATGTTCACCGATGATGACTAGTCCGTCTCATGTGATGATCGGATACGGCCTAGTTGACTCGGATCATGTATCACTTAGATGACTAGAGGGATGTCTATCTGAGTGGGAGTTCATTAAATAATTTGATTAGATGAACTTAATTATCATGAACATAGTCTAAAATGTCTTTGCAATATGCCTTGTAGATCAAATGGCACATGCTAATGTTACCCTCAACTTCAACGCGTTCCTAGAGAAAACCAAGCTGAAAGACGATGGTAGCAACTATACAGACTGGGTCCGAAACTTGAGGATCATCCTCATAGCTGCCAAGAAAGCATATGTCCTTGAAGCACCGCTAGGTGATGCACCCATTTTCCTAGCAACTCAAGACGTTATGAACGCCTGGCAGTCGCGTAGTGATGATTACTCCCTGGTTCAGTGCAGCATGCTTTACAGCTTAGAACCGGGGCTCCAAAAGCATTTGGAGCAGCACGGGGCATATGAGATGTTCCAAGAGCTGAAAATGGTTTTCCAAGCTCATGCCCGGGTCGAGAGATATGAAGTCTCTGACAAGTTCTACAACTTTAAGATGGAGGAGAACAGTTCTGTCAGTGAGCATATACTCACTATGTTTGGGTTACACAACCGTTTGTCTTAGCTGGGAGTTAATGTTCCAGATGACTCGGTCATTGACAGGATCCTCCAGTCGCTCCCACCTAGCTACAAAAGCTTTGTGATGAACTACAATATGCAAGGGATGGAGAAGTCCATTCCTGAGTTATATTCAATGCTGAAATCAGCGGAGGTGGAAATCAAAACGGAACATCAAGTGTTGATGGTGAATAAGACCACTACATTCAAGAAAGGCAAGGGTAAAAAGAACTTCAAGAAGGATGGCAAGGGAGTTGCCGCGCCTGGTAAATCGGTTGCCGGGAAGAAGCCAAATAATGGACCCAAGCCCGAGACTTAGTGCATTTATTGCAAGGGAAATGGTCACTGGAAGCGGAACTGCCACAAGTACTTAGCGGACAAGAAGGCCGACATCACCAAAGGTATATGTGATAGACATGTTATTGATGTGTACCTTACCAGTACTCATAGTAGTTCCTGGGTATTTGATACCGGTGCGGTTGCTCATATTTGTAACTCAAAACAGGAGCTGCGGAATAAGCGGAGACTGGCGAAGGATGAGGTGATGATGTGCATCGGGAATGGTTCCAAGGTTGATGTGATCGCCGTCAGCACGCTACCTCTACATTTACCTACGGGATTAGTTTTAAACCTCAATAATTGTTATTTAGTGCCAACTTTGATCATGAACATTGTATCTGGATCTCCTTTAATGCGAGGTGGCTACTCATTTAAATCTGAGAATAATGGTTGTTCTATTTATATGAGAGACATGTTTTATGGTCATGCCCCGCTGGTCAATGGTTTATTTACTAAATATCAAACATGATGTTACACATATTCATAGTGTGAATACCAAAAGATGTAAGGTTAATAATGATAGTCCCACATACTTGTGGCACTGCCGCCTTGGTCACGTTGGTGTCAAACGCATGAAGAAACTCCATGCATATGAACTTTTGGAGTCTCTTGATTATGAATCCACTACAAGAGATGTGGCCTACCGTGACGAGCCAAAAAGTGTCATCGAATAGCTAATAATGTCACAAATTACCCCTCAGTGACGTATTACGAGCGTCACGGGCATCGTCACAGAATCCCCGTCACAGATTACTCCTAGTGACGGCACGCGCAAAGAAATGTCACCGAAAATGGGACCTTTGGTGACGTTTTCTGGAACGTCAACAACTTGCTATTCCTGTGAGAGTCAAGTAATGTCACATGTTAGGAGAAAATATGCCATATTATAATATATTCAATGACGAAGCAACGTCACTGACTTTATGTCAGACCAACACCCGAGCATACATATTATCCCACTATTAGCGTCACTTCTTTCATTACTGATGAAGATGACACCATCAAAATATATTCACTTCATAAAAAATTAAATTCACAATGAATTATCAAATACACTATAGTGCAAATGCATATGAGAGTAAATATTTAATTCACATCATGTTATATAAATAAGTAAAGATCCAAATCACATTATAAATTGAAATGGAGGAAAATCATATTATATATTCAATCATCTTTTAAATAGACAACTAATATTTATAGATAACTAAAGGACCACATGCGTTGTCTTGGGATTCCAACTATCTTTCCATCACAACAGTATGGCCTTCATGCACCATCAGGTTTGGACCAGGACTCGTCAGGTTTGGGTTGGGACTGTTGGGTGTTGATTGAGCCCTTAAGAGAAGGCCACTTAGGTTATATGTCTCCTTTCGCTTCTTCTTGATGCTCCCTGTGAATTTCTTCAAATTCTCTATCTTGTGATTCAAGTCTTGCACCTAACTCCTCTCGATGCCTATAAATTGAGGAAACACAACAACGTTGCATCTTAACGAGACAAAAACACATAAGCTAACAAGGTATAAGAGTACCACTAGGAAGCTTACAATCTGTCAAACTATGAATCTGAGTACATTATTAAATGTCAAGGCAAGCATGCAGATGGGCAAATGAAATGGTAAACCTAATAGTGACTTCTAATGGTTTAAAAACATGTATAACTAAGAGCTAGATTTCATTTGCCAATGTTGAAAGGCAGCAATCGTCAATAATATGAGATATCAAGTCAGTAACCTAGGTTACAAGAAGCAACTATGCTAGGACATCCTATATCATTTTGTTGAAAAGCAAGCATACTAGATTTCAGGATTAAAAACCATGCTTACGATGTTATTCTCATGCCTTTGTGTTACCTCAGCAACAACCATGCATTTCTCATTACAAACATTTGTTATTTCTTAAGTTACTTTGGATGATTGGATTTGCATCAAACCATAAATAGATAGCAAAGGACTCGATAGTGCAACTTCCGTTACAGGAACTGAAGACGATTGTCTTATTCACAAACAAATTAGTTGTTACGTTCACTATCAAAAGAAACAACCAGAACACAAAGATAAACAAGATAAGTACCTATGATTTACATCTCTTACCTCTATGATTTTGTTCCATTATCTCTTCTACAACACGGATCTGTGCTGATGAAGGAGAGCTCCCAGAACTACAGTATCTTGGTGCATACCCCATGCTGGAAAAGAAGGTGCTTGATCCAATTCTCGTAAGTACTATTAGGTGGCTTATTGGATAACACTTCTTCAGCAGTATAACCATTGAAGTAATCCTTCTTTAGTTGCAGCATTATTGTCGAACACCCTTCTGGATTACTTTTGTGCGTACATCATTCCGAACCTTGTCATCCCTTTCAATCTCAAAGTTCATCTGAAATAACAATGATAGGATACCTAACTGTTAAAGAAAAATTAATGAAAAGCATTTATTCTTGCTTGCACTATGACTCGTGAGTAAGCATATGGATGGAGGAGTGCTTGTAACGTAAACTAGACCATGATGGTGCGCATTGCGGCGCCCGTCTATTATGATAAAATGGCACTTTTGTCTTGCAAAAATAGAAAACACAAAACATACGAGTACTTTTTGCATAAAGTGACTCATCGTGTCCCATGAAAAAATAATTGAAATATACGAACCTTATATTTCATGAATATAATGTCTATGTACCTTGCCTTGGTTCGAATCTCTCTATAGTCAGTGAGCATATCGTCTACAATCCCAGGTTATGCATGCGTATTTAAACTGAACCTGCACATGATGATATATCAGCATCCAAAACCAAGCTGAAGTACATCGATTCGCAGCCAAGACCTAAGTTATGGAGGTTGTGAGCCTAGCTGAATGAAAGCGCCAATTAACATAGTGTCACAATCAGTCAGGACAATCCAAATGACACTGAGGTCAACTATATGGCAGAATTTATATATTCACACACACACACACACACACACACACACACATGTTTCACACTGTTTTTTTCTTCTTTTGTTACTGTGCATATGCTCATGATAAGGAAAGGTACAGATATGTACGCAATTAGGTGACCAGTAAAACAAATGACTTCGGAATTTATGAAGCCGGGAAAATTGATATCATATAAAAGTTAACAAGAATCTTATGTACGTAGCCACTTAGGTTAGATGAGATTGCAGGTTTTTACAGATAAACATCTCAGTTTATCTGTTATAAAAGTTGGCTTTCATTGGTTGTAGGAAAAAAATAGATTAGATTGTGTAAAACAGTTCTAAAGAAGCAGCACTGCTCACAAGCATTTCAAGTGTTCCCTTATACTCAAACTTGGAATAGATGCTTCTCTGTAGTTACCACTTCTAAATTTTTTGATATGGCAAAGACATTACTGTACGAGGCTTTGGAAGCTTTCTTAGAAAACTAGCATGCACTGTGTTATATATATGAATGTCAACACATATTACCGAGCTATATGAATGCGTGGATTGTACAACAGATCAAGCGGATTTAGTTTTGTTATTATGGCAGGGTACATCAGATGGTTAATTGAATTTCGAATAACGGCCAACTGTACTGCATAGTTGACTGAAATCTCACAACTAAGGTCCTGCATGTGAGCTAACTGAATTTTGGATAACGACCGACTGTATTGCAGTAGCATATATTTAGGTTCAGTACGTTTTAGCATAGCTGGCTCTAGCAAATGCAAAACCATGTTCAGTACTGCAGTTTTGCACGTACCTATCAACAGGATGTCAATTAAAGTTCTCCATGAGATAATTTATATGTTTAACAAATTATGATGAATAGAAAAGGCATAGGGTTTAGAATATTCCCAAACAGAGATAACTCAGCATCAGGTTGGACCTAACCCGTGAGTTAGGATTTAGGACATGCAACAAGCAAGAGGCCTTCCTATGAATTTTTTATTTGGGGAAAGAAAGCAAGAAATCTAGGAGGAGGTTCAGGCATTTTTACCACAGCGGGTTGTGGCATCCTAACTAACGTGGAGGGCAGGATGAGTAGTAGTATGCATGAACCCTAATCACTGAACATTAAGGCCGACGGGATGAGGAGGGCGGGACGAGATAAATACCGATAGTCATGGTCGGTTGTTGCAATCCGGGGGAAAGAGACCCGGGTGCTCCCGGGGCGGGTTGATGCGGTGGATCCGAGCCCGGCCGGTGGGGCGGCCTCCTCCAATCTTCTGTCGCCGAACGTTGTAATCTGGGGGAGAAGAGAGCAGACTATTCGCAGGGCTGATTGATTTGGTCGATCCGAACTCGGTCGGCGGGGCGGCCTCCCCCAATCTTGGCGGCGCCGATCGCCGCTTTCGTGGCGAGAACAGAGGCAATTGAATCTGATCTAAAGAAGAAACGTGGGGTAGGCCGTGGCTCTTCGCGGGTGAAATAGAAGCAGGAAATTTGGCCGGGTCTTTGACGGGTGGGAAACAAGGTGGATGCTGGAAAAACTTGAGATACATGGAGGGAAAATATTTTTTCCTGGACCAAAAAGAGTTTCTTAGGTGGAGAGATTTTTTATTTATTTATCAAAACAAGGTGGAGAGATTTTTTCAGAATTTAATTTCCACTAAATATCATATACTCCGTATAATTCATTTGATTTAAAATAAACATTAAATTATTATTAAAATATATAACTCACAAATAGACCTAATGTAAAGGGTTCGGTAATCATGACCCATCGTTCGCAGTGGCATGTACAACAGTACAAGTCGACATGATGTCAAGGGGTCAATACCCAACTTAATTTTAATCGGACAGTAACACACTAATCAATCACCCTACAATTGGTCCTATACTGTTCCTATCCACGATACACAATAACTTCTTTTTCCTAGCCACATTTTTACTTTGAGATAGAACCAAACAATTGCACTGCCGTATGCATCACCTTACGATCGTCTGTATAAATTTTCTTCACGGCCACTACCTGTTTATATTGGATAGAACAAAATGACTACATCGCCCAATTCCTTTAGAAGAAACAAGGCACGCCATGTTGTCAACACTCACACGTGGGTCGTACCATTCAATAAGCTATGAAACAGCTGTGGTGGGACCCACTGCTAGACTTTACATGACAAAAAAAATGAGCATCACATATTCGTAATATTCGATGACACTAATAATTCATCATGGAAATTAACAAATTGTCATAGAAATTGGCAACCACGTAGCACTCAACGGTCGAGGCAATTTTGTGACATTAATCGTCACAAATTCACGGTTAGCAGTGACGCCACCTATGAAACATCACACATTAGGTATTCCAGTGACGTTGTCCACCATCGTCATGAGGATTTTCGTCACAGTATGTCAATTTTCTTATAGTGATCATTTGACATGTGCGAACCATGCCTCATGGGCAAAATGACAAAGACTCCGTTCTCCGGAACAATGGAGCGAGCAATCAACTTGTTGGAAATAATACATACTGATGTGTGCAGTCCAATGAACGTTGAGGCTCGCGGTGGCTATCATTATGTTCTCACCCTCACTGACGACTTAAGTAGTATGGGTATTTCTACTTAATGAAACACAAGTCTGAAACCTTTGAAAAGTTCAAGGAATTTCAGAGTGAGGTAGAGAATCAACGTGACAGGAAAATAAAGTTCTTACGATCAGATCATGGAGGAGAATATTTGAGTCACGAGTTTGGTATGCACTTAAGGAAATGTGGAATTGTTTCACAACTCACGCCGCCTGGAACACCTCAGCGTAATCGTGTGTCCGAACGTCGTAATCACACTCTATTGGATATGGTGCGATCTATGATGTCTCTTTTCGATTTACCGCTATCATTTTAGGGTTATGCTTTAGAGACAGCCACATTCACTTTAAATAGGGCACCGTCTAAATCCGTTGAGACGACACCGTATGAATTATGGTTTGAGAAGAAACCTAAGCTGTCGTTTCTAAAAATTTGGGGATGTGATGCTTTTGTCAAGAAACTTCAACCTGAAAAGCTCAAACCCAAGTCGGAAAAGTGCGTCTTCATAGGATACCCTAAGGAAACCATTGGGTATACCTTCTACCTCAGATCCTAAGGCAAGATCTTTGTTGCCAAGAACGGATCCTTTCTGGAGAAAGAGTTTCTCTCAAAAGAAGTAAGTGGGAGGAAAGTAGAACTTGATGAAGTACTGCCTCTTGAACCGGAAAGTAGCGCAGCTCGGGAAGATGTTCCTGTGGTGCCTGCACCGACTAGAGAGGAAGTTAATGATGATGATCAAGAAACTTTAGATCAAGTTGCTACTGAACTTCGTAGGTCCATAAGGGCACGTTCCATGCCAGAATGGTACAACAACCCTGTCCTGGAAATCATGTTGTCGGACAACGGTGAATCTTCAAACTATGAAGAAGCGATCGCGGGCCCGGATTCCAACAAATGGCTTGAAGCCATGAAATTCGAGATAGGATCCATGTATGAAAACAAAGTATGGACTTTCACAGACTTGCCCGATGATCGGCAAGCCATAGAAAATAAATGGATCTTTAAGAAGAAGACTGACGCGGATGGTAATGTCACCGTCTATAAGGCTCGGCTTGTCGCTAAGGGTTATCGACAAGTTCAAGGGGTTGACTACGATGAGACTTTCTCACCCGTAGCGAAGCTGAAGTCCGTCCAAATTTTGTTAGCAATTGCCGCATTCTATGACTGTGAGATATGGCAAATGGACGTCAAAACGGCATGCCTTAACGGTTTCCTTAAGGAAGAATTGTATATGATGCAGCCGGAAGGTCTTGTCGATCCTAAGAATGCTGACAAGGTGTGCAAGCTCCAGCGCTCCATCTATGGGCTGGTGCAAGCATCTCGTAGTTGGAACATTTGCTTTAATGAAATGATCAAAGCGTTTGGGTTTATGCAGACTTATGGAGAAGCCTGCGTTTACAAGAAAGTGAGTGGGAGCTCTGTAGCATTTCTCATACTATATGTGGATGACATACTATTGATGGGAAATGATATAGAACTTTTGGAAAGCATAAAGGCCTACTTGAGTAAGTGTTTTTCAATGAATGACCTTGGAGAAGCTGCTTACATATTAGGCATCAAGATCTATAGGGATATATCGAGACGCCTCATCAGTCTTTCACAAAGCACATACCTTGATAAGATATTGAAGAAGTTCAATATGGATCAGTCCAAGAAGGGGTTCTTGCCTGTATTGCAAGGTGTGAAATTGAGCACGACTCAATGCCGACCTCGGTAGAAGATAGAGAAAAGATGAGTGTCATCCCTTATGCCTCAGCCATAGGGTCTATTATGTATGTCATGCTGTGTACCAGACCTGATGTGAAACTTGCCATAAGTTTGGTAGGGAGGTACCAAAGTAATCCCGGCATGGAACACTGGACAGTGGTCAAGAATATCCTGAAGTACCTGAAAAGGACTAAGGATATGTTTCTCGTTTATGGAGGTGACGAAGAGCTCATCGTAAAGGGTTACGTCGATGCTAGCTTCGACATAGATCTGGATCGGATGACTCCAAATCACAAACCGGATACGTTTATATTTTGAATGGTGGGCCAGTCAGCTGGTGCAGTTGCAAGCAAAGCATCGTGGCGGGATCTACATGTGAAGCGGAGTACATGGAAGCTTCGGAGGCAGCACATGAAGCAATCTGGATGAAGGAGTTCATTACCGACCTAGGAGTTATTCTCAATGCGTCAGTCCCAATGACTTTCTTCTGTGATAACACTGGAGCTATTGCCCTTGCCAAGGAGCCCAGGTTTCACAAGAAGACTAGACATATCAAGCATCGCTTCAACTCCATTCGTGAAAATGTTCAAGATGGAGACATACACATTTGTAAAGTGCATACGGATCTGAATGTCGCAGATCCGTTGACTAAACCTCTTCCACGAGCAAAACATGATCAACACTAGAACTCTATGGGTGTTCGATTCATCACAATGTAACTAGATTACTGACTCTAGTGCAAGTGGGAGATTGTTGGAAATATGCCCTAGAGGCAATAATAAAATGGTTATTATTATATTTCCTTGTTCATGGTAATTGTCTGTTGTTCATGCTATAATTGTATTAACGAGAAACCGTAATACATATGTGAATACATAGACCACAACATGTCCCTAGTGAACCTCTAGTTGACTAGCTCATTGATCAATAGATGGTTATGGTTTCCTGACCATGAACATTAGATGTCGTCGATAACGGGATCACATCATTAGGAGAATGATGTGATGAACAAGACCCAATCGTAAGCATAGCACAAGATCGTGTAGTTCGTTTGCTAAGAGCTTTTCTAATGTCAAGTATCATTTCCTTAGACCATGAGATTGTGCAACCCCCGGATACTGTAGGAATGCTTTGGGTGTACCGAACGCCACAACGTAACTGGGTGGCTATAAAGGTGCACTACAGGTATCTCCGAAAGTGTCTGTTGGGTTGGCACGAATCGAGACTGGGATTTGTCACTCCCTATGACGGAGAGGTATCTCTGGGCCCACTCGGTAATGCATCATCATAATGAGCTCAATGTGACTAAGGAGTTAGTCACGGGATCATGCATTATGGAATGATTAAAGAGACTTGCCGGTAACGAGATTGAACGAGATATTGGGATACCGACGATCGAATCTCCGGCAAGTAACATACCGGTTGACAAAGGGAATTGTATACGGGATTGATTGAATCCCCGACATCGTGATTCATCCGATGAGGTCACATGGAACATGTGGGAGCTAACATGGGTATCCAAATCCCGCTGTTGGTTATTAGCCGGAGAAATGTCTCGGTCATGTCTGCATGATTCCCGAACCCGTAGGGTCTACACACTTAAGGTTCGGTGACGCTAGAGTTGTTATGGGAAATAGTATGTGGTTACTGAATGTTGTTTGGAGTCCCGGATGACATCCCGGACGTCACGAGGAGTTCCGGAATGGTCCAGAGATGAAGATTTATATATGGGAAGTCCTTATTCAGTTGCCGGAAGTGTTCGGGGGTTTACCGGTATTGTATCGGGACCACCGAAGGGGTTCCGGGGGTCCATCGGGAGGGTCCACCTGCCCTGGAGGGCTCTATGGGCTGAATATGGAGGGCAACCAGCCCCTAGGTGGGCTGGGCGCCAACTCCTCCTAGGGCCCATGCGCCTCGGGTTTGGGGGAAACCCTAAAGGGGGCGCCCCCCTTGGCTTGGGGAGCAAGCCTCCCCCCTTGGCCGCCCCCCCCCTCTAGATCCATCTGGAGGGGCCGACTCCCCTCTCACTTGCCCCTATATATAGTGGGGAGGTGGGAGGGTTGCCGCACCCTTCCCCTAGCGCAGCCCTTCCCCTCTCCAACACCTCCTCTTCCTCCGTAGTGCTTGGCGAAGCCCTGTCGGAAAACTGCACGCTCCACCACCACGCCGTCGTGCTGCCGGAGCTCTCCCTCAACCTCTCCTCTCCCCTTACTGGATCAAGAAGGAGGAGACGTCCCCGGGCTGTACGTGTGTTGAACGTGGAGGCGCCGTCCGTTCGGCGCTAGATCGGATCTTCCGCGATTTGAATCGCCGCGATACGACTCCATCATCCATGTTCTAGTAACGCTTCCGCTTAGCGATCTTCAAAGGTATGAAGATGCACATCCTCTCTATCTTATTGATAGAATCTCCTAGACTGATCTTGGTGATACGTAAGAAAATTTTGAATTAATGCTACGTTCCCCAACAGCAACTGACTAGTTCGGCGCGCAAAAGGGCTACTTCAACGCTGTAAAAAAAATTTAGCGCGCCGCACCCGCGGGCGTCTGTTGGAGATGCTCTAAGAGACATATGTCAATTTGCGTGAATATTTGGCACGTTGGTACTCCATGAGCGTTGTTAGTGTGTAGCCAGTGTAATAGGAAGAATTTTCCTTAGAAAATGAATTTGGCCTCTGTACGAAGTTGTTCTTTGAATTGAATTATTAAATATGGAAACATCTTGTGGAATGATCAAAGATGAGTTCCCGTGATCCTTGGAGGAAGGATTTTTGCAGTCATTCTATTCTTACCTATCACATTATTGTTGTATAATTTTTTACATTATTAAATCATCATGGAGCATGAAGAAGGTACATAAGGCATCTTCAATGGCAACCTGCAAAAAACCTCCCGCATCCGTCCGCGGACTGGGGGGACCAATCTACAGACACGGAAGTGGGAGGTCGACATCCAATGCTAGCCCTGTACATTTTTACAACAAGTCAAACCAACCGGGCGAAATTCGTGCAAACACGACGAATTTTGATAGAAACACGACGGATTTCATTGAAAGTAGGACAATTTGTACATAAAACCGGATTGTATTTCATCTGGTGAATTAAAAACCTAAAACTAAAAACCTAAACTATCCTATACTTCACAATGACCTCGTAGCCAATGCCGGGCTGCCGGTTCCTCCTCCTCCGTAATCGTCGCCTGACCCGCTGTCTGGCTTGGGGCGGCGGAAGGTGGTGGTGCCTCGGCAGGGCTTTTCGGCAGCTGCCTGACGCTCGTGGATGATCCTCTCCGCCTCCTCCTCCATCGTGCGTAGTGGGGCCGCGACCACCGAGGACGTGGGCGGGGGAAGAGGGCGGTGGTCGTTGGAGGCGTCTTCTTCGGCGGTGGTCATTGGAGGCGTCGTCTTCGGCGGCGGTGGCAATCTCGGCGAGAGACCATTGCTCATCGTACCTGGACATCTCCCTATCGAGGCATCGGAGACGGTGCTTGTCCGTCTCCGACGTCACCACGGAGCGGTCTAGGGCCCAGGCGTCCGCTAGGTCTAGGTCTGCCGCGATGTGTGGCGGCGGGACGTCGGAGTCCGTGAACTAGGATCGGCGCGCGGCGTTGCGCTTGTCCCGTCAGCACTGCTCCCGGTCGGTGTACTTCTATGCCGTCATGGCGCTCCGGGACTACGACGAGGAGCCGCTACAGAGGTAGTGCAGAATGTGCCCGCGCGCCTTGGGAGGGGTGGGGGGAGCGGCGCTCCTCCTTGACGACGCGGCGAGTGGCGCTCCACCTTCACGATGTGCTGGGGCGGCCGCAAGAGCCGCTCTTCCTTGACGGCGCGCCGGGGTGGCGGGAAGAGCCACTCTTCCTTGACACGACATCTGATTTGGATGCTGTTGCTGTGCGGCGACGGCCCCGGAGTCTGAGGGCAGCATCTCCATGAGCCGCCAGATCCCGCCCCAGAACCACCTGCCGGCGCGGACACCCAGAACTTGCTCATCGTCGGAGATGTGTAGGGGGGTGCAGCGAGGAAGAGGAGGAGAAGGAGGAGGAGGAGGTAGGAGGAGGATGCGATGTGGACGGCGCCGGAGTGCAGCTTAAATAGCCGCGGCCAGGCCCTGCGATGGACCGGTCAGCCACTTCAATACGGCACAGTGGCCGGAGTTGGTTCCTAAGGAACCTGTGTCCGCATTGAACCAAATGTAGTTGTTGCGAAATTCCTCGATGCTTTCGTTAGAGTTTATTCGCGTAGATGAATTGCCAAATCTGTTCTAGTTTACACTAAAAGTCAGTTCTAACATGCGTATGTCATCAGAGTACACCTTTTTTGCAACATCAGACTGAAGTTAAACTTAGTGCAGCAGAGGCAAGAATAAAATCAACACCAGGATGCAATATGGTCAATACTGAGTTAAATCCATCTTCCATTATTTAAGTAAATCGCGAGGGCACTTCAGAATTGTTTGGGCTTTAAGTTAGTTAAGAAAACACTAGTCATGTTGTCAACTTCTGGTGAACCAGAAAATCAACGAACGTATGAACAGAGGAGCCAATAGGCATTAGCTCTGCTAGCTTTTACGCGCGCAAATATTTGATCAACTTCTAGGAGCTTACATTATCCAATGACTTTATATGATATAAAAATGAATAAATAACCCCAACCAAAAGAGGGAACACATAGCAAACCCAACCTCCTCCCCCCAGCAGAAGGAAGGCATACCATCACGGAAAAAAATATCTCCAGCACAATGACACCAGCCGACACACAAGAACAACAGCGGGTGGACGAATGAATGAAAAAACAAAGCCCTCAAACAACAAAAACAGACAATGCCCACTTCACAGCGTGGGAGAAACATCACATTCTACAACCCAACTAGTATTGTCGCAACGTCTCTATTGTCTCTCAAGAATTAACTAGATGTCTATACAGCAAATAATACTCGTGAGTGTAACTACAATAGTTAATATATAGCTGAAATATCCCTTCTTAAGGAACCCAGTCTGCATGCAAATTTTACTCCGATCTCCAACAAATCCTAGGGGCTATGCAAGCTCAATCTAAGAATTCCAAATAAACACACACATATATAATCCAAAAACTGGTGTGTGCAGCCAAGTTCAGACCATGCAAATGAATAACTAGATAAGATCAAAGTGATTGCTTGTTCATCAGCCAAGTATGCATCACTAAGGTAGTTCAAAACTTGAAACTAAATTGAACAACATCATGATCGAATTCCCAGGTGAGAGGTGACTTATAGGAACATACAGCAACATACAAGGATCATAGAGAAAACACGGACCGATGTGGGTGCGGAGCTTGGCGAGGCAGCGGGCGGCGATGTCGAAGCACGAGTAGGCGTCGCGCGTCGCGTAAAGCCATTTGTTGCAGGTGAGGTCGCGGCCGCCCCAGTCTGGAGTGTCCACGCTCGCCGGCATCGGCGCGAGGCGCATCTCCGGGCCGAGCACCACCCATGCCCACTAGTGCAGAACCTAGCTTTAGCACGGGTTCGTAAGGCAACCGGCACTAAAGGATGGGAACTAAAGGTCCCTTTTTAGTACTGGTTCGGCACGAACCGCCACTAAAGTGCCACCACGTGGCATGAGCCAGGGCCGGGTGCAGGGAGACCTTTAGTGCCAGTTGGTAACACCAACCGGTACTAAATGATTGGTGGGTTTTAGTTTTATTTTTTATTTTTCCTTTAGTTTTGTGTTTTCAATTTAATTTAGAGATTGTTTTTACATTATAATGAGTTGTTAAATCATTAGGTGAAAGTACCGTAGATTAGTTTCAACTGGATGCATGCATGGATCCTAGCTAAGTGATCAAAGTATATATGCCATATCCATATTACTTGATCACTTATATATATTAGGTGAGCAAGTAATATGGATATGGCATATACTTGATCACTTAGCTAGCTAGGATCCATATCCAGTTGAAACTAATATGCGGTTTCTTTCATAAATGATATAATAACTCATCATATCATCATATTAATATAAAAACTATTGCATCATATAGTTAACGGTATACTGGCTAGCTAGCTAAAAATCATTATAGTCGTCATTACCACTATTTAATCATCATAGTCATTACCGCTATCTAATCACCACCAATACTAGCTTAAAGAAGAAACATTCATTTGTACCAGAAGGAAAGATATCATCGAGTTCAACATGGTCATGATTATAAGCATTCATATATAAGACCACAAAAGCAAATCACTCTTTGAGATTAAGTTCAGGACGAAGAACACAGACATGAGAGGACAAATACTAAGAGCATGCTAATCACTCCTGCTGCTCTCTCTCAGGTAAAACAGCATATAACATGTATAGCTCTCCTGATTCATCATATTGGAGCATGCAGATGAACCTGTCTCCTAATCGTGAGCTGCGCTTCTGATTGCTGCCCCCTAGTACTTCTCTGCGATCGTGGACAATTTTGCTCCAGTCTTTCACTATTAAGCATTCCTCGCTATTAGAAATCATGAATGCACTAAAGTGCATTGTAGGATGTCTTGGCCGTAAGCTAACCATTCTCATGCGACCTTTAGTCTCGGTCCACTGAGGCACAACATTCATCGGGAGTCCCTGTTGAAGAACATCGTATAGTAACATACTTAGCAATGAAGTTTAGCTTAAAAAATAATGTATGCAAAAGATGCACCGAGGAAAAATAGTAAAAAAACTTACCATCTTTCCTAAATAGATTTGACCGTAGTTCAATAATCACTATTGGTCGCACGTTTTGAGTACTAAGATTTTCAAATTCAAGAAAATAATGACTTATCTCCTCAAGATCCTCAAGCCATGAAACATAATGACTTATCTCCTCGCAATTTAGTTCAGCCCCGGGATAGTGGACGGTCATGTCTACCAAGCGCTGGACATGTTTGCTTGAATGGAAATAAGTTGTCAATAGAAATTAGTTGTCAACTAGTTTTGAAAAAACAATATCGAAGACATAAATATAGTTGAGAAACTCACATAATGGTAGAACTGGAGGTGTCTGCACATCGATCCAAATGTCTCTATTACCTTCAATATCATCTTCGGGACGAATATCAAAGGTGATAAACATATCAGGCTCAAATGCATAAGCCTTGCATAGTGCTTGCCAAGTTTTGCATTCAAAATAGGTGTAGGTGTCTTGATTATATAATTTGACATCAAAGGTATAACCATGCTCGGTCTTCAAGTAAACTCTCTTTACCTTCATAGTTTTGTTAGGACTAAAACCTATCTTATCCAAAACAAAAATTCTTGCATGGCAGGAGATACGCTAGTAGAATAGTAAAAATTTAAAATAATAAGTTGAAGAAAATGAAGCATATATAAGTCATGCTTAATTACGAAAAAAGACTTGTCGTTGTGACTTACTGTATCCATTTCGAAGGTCTCATCCAGCTTGATGCTGAAGCGCCTATCATCAACTAGGAAATTTTTGTCACACAGGCCGCGTTGGTCTTCGCAGTTTTCGCACAAAATGAAATTGTTTTCGTCGTCAGACGACATTTCCTATGTTCATAGGTGAAATATTAAACACTTATTAGTTATATTAATTCAACTAATTAAACTAGTTCTATTAATTCAACTGGAAAAGACTACAATAGAAGATGGTCATAGGATAGAAAAATAGAAAAAAAATATGAACCGTTGGATCTTCAATGGGTGCTTCAGATCTGGCAACTTGGGAGTAGGTGGGAGGATCTTTATTGTATATAGCAGTCACACAGGGAGCTTTTCATGAAATGTACAGAGAATCCACCAGCCCACGTGGGAAATTTGAAGCACCCATTAAAGATCCAATGGCCTCAACTTCTTTTTTCTATTTTTCTATCCTATGTCTAGCTTTTATTGTAGTCTCACCCAATTCAACTAGCTAGTTCAACTAATTAATTCAACTAAGCACTTACTAAAAATATACCTAATAAATAAAGTAGTTCCTAATTCAACTAACTAGTTCAACTAATTCAACTAAACTAGTTCTATTAAATTTCTTACTAAAAATAAAGTAGCTAGTTCTATATACTAAAATTTTAATTAGATGATCAAATCTCATATACCTAAATTTAATATATATCTAATTCATCTAACATTAATATATATTCATCTATAACTAAAAGTATAAAAACTAACTCATCTAACATTATCTAATTCATATATAATCTAACATTTATATGATCTAACATTTTGACATTAAACATTTGTGTGTGTGTGTGTGTGTGTGTTTGTGTGTGTGTGTGTGTGCGTATGTGCATGTGCACAGATTGAGGCCGCCGACGAGCGGCAGGGGGCCGGTCGGGGCGCGCGGTGGATCGATCTTACAGCGGGGCAACGACGGGATGAGCGTGACGGGGGCGGCGACGACGGCGACAGGGGTGGTGTGGGGCTGGCGATGAGGGCGGCGACGGGGGCGGCGACGAAGGCGACGGGGGCGGCGCACGGACGGGACCGACGACGACGGCGACGGGGGCGGCACGGCGACGGGCGCGACGACGAAGCAGATGAGAAACTAACTGAAATTTTCGTAAGTGCTATATATATAGGAGTGGCCTTTAGTACCGATTGATGCCACAAACCGGTACTAAAGGTCAAATTTGGCCAGGCCAAGCGGCGGGAAGCGACCCCCTTTAGTACTGGTTCGTGGCACCAACCGGTACTAAAGGCCCCCCCCCCCCTTTAGTACCGGTTCCTGGCTCCAACCGGTACTAGAAGGGGTGCGCTCTAGTTCTGCGGTGCTTAATGTTTAGTCCCACCTCGCCGAGCGAAGGGCAGCCGCACTAGTTTATAAACCCAGTTGCGGCTGCTCCTTTGAGCTCCTCTCTAATGCAGGCCTCTGGGCCTAACTTTGCCACGCTGCCCTATGAGCCTGCTGGGCCTGATGGGCCTGCATAAGCACGCCCAAGGCCGAGAAACCCACTCAGCAGCGCGAAAATAATTTTTTTATATAGTTTTTTTTCTTTTGTGGTTTATATATTTTCTTCTATTTATTTCTGAGTAGTTTTTTGCTGTATTTAAATTTGAATAGTTTGAATTGTGCATCTAAACGCAGAAAAGTCCAGAGTTGTAATAAGTTATTAAAATATTGAATAGCCGGTGTAATAGATGAGTTTTCGTCCGAAACCCTGATACTTCAAAAGAAATTGTTCAGTTTGTACATGAAGTGCAACCAGTTTTTGCCGTAACCCTCTCTACTTTTTTGCACATGCTATGCGGGTGAAATGATGATACCTTGCCAAGTTTCAAGTTTTTCAGAGTTCATTTTGTAGTGCTTTTCAATTTCACGGTCATTTAGCTCTCAAAACAAATCAGTAAATGCATCGAAAATAGCAAATTATGTCAGAAAGGGTTGAAAGTTGATGACGTGGATTTGAATTGTGCATCTGAATGCAGAAAAAGTCCAGAGTTATATTAAGTTATTAAAATATTGAATAGCCTAAGTAAAAGATGAGTTTTCGTCCGAAACCCTGATACTTCGAAAGAGATTGTCCGGTTTGTACACGAAGTGCATCCAATTTTTGCCGTAACCCTCTCTACTTTTTTGCACATGCTATGCGGGTGAAATGATGATACCTTGACAAGTTTCAACCTTTTCAGAGTTCATTTTGTAGTGCTTTTCAATTTCACGGTCATTTAGGTCTTAAAACAAATCAGTATATGCATCGAAAATAGCAAAAATACATTGATCAGTACCGGCTTTCAGCCAAAACGCGTTACTGCTACAAAGAAATACATCAAAAATACATTGATTATCAATGATCTTTTTGTGTACAATCTGAATTGTCAATATGAGTCCTCACCGGTTTAGAAATCGGAGAAGACTCATATTGTGGCCACAAATTCTACACATAGAGTTCAATGAAGACCAAGTGGTTGTGATAGTTTGAGAAGTAACATATTTAAGGTGGTAAAAACTCTGTTAGCGTAGCGAGGTGGGACTAAAAAACCGTTGCGGAATGAATCAACTAGAGACCTCTAGTACCGGTTTGTGGCATGAACCGGTACTAAAGGTACTGGTGGGGCCCCAGCCTGACCATAGTCTGCCACATCCTCTTTAGTACCAGTTCGTGGCTCAAACTGGTACTAAAGGTTCGCCATGAACCGGTACTAATGATCTCCGCCCCCCTAGTCATTGGGACCGGCACTAATGATCACATTAGTGCTGGTTTTGTTACAAACCAGGACTAATGTGCTTCACATTAGGCCCTTTTCTACTAGTGGCCATGTACGCGATGCTGACACCCTCGATGGCCTTGAGCAGATGCCTGATAACCCACAATTATAGTGGATCACAACAGTTTTCGAGGGTAGAGTATTCAACCCAAATTTATTGATTCGACACAAGGGGAGCCAAAGAATATTCTCAAGTATTAGCAGCTGAGTTGTCAATTCAAACACACTTG
Organism: Triticum aestivum; assembly: GCF_018294505.1. Lineage (NCBI taxonomy): Eukaryota > Viridiplantae > Streptophyta > Magnoliopsida > Poales > Poaceae > Triticum > Triticum aestivum. The sequence goes on along the minus strand of NC_057810.1, from coordinate 702,792,710 downwards.
AAAGACTTAATATCTGCAGAAAAGTGTTTGGTAGCAAAGTAGTATGGAAGTAACAGTAATGGTGGTAAAAGTAACAGTAGCAGTTTTGTAGCAATCGTAACAGTGGTGATGGAGAAATAACTTAACAAAGATCAGTATGTGAAAAGCTCGTAGGCAATGGATCAATGATGGATAATTATAATGGATGCAATTCATCATGCAACAGTTATAACATAGGGTGACACAAAACTACCTCCAGTTCATCAATGTAATGTAGGCATGTATTCCGAATATAGTCATAAGTGCTGATGGAAAAGAACTTGCATGACATCTTTTGTCCTACCCTCCCGTGGCAGCAAGGTCTTACTGAAAACTAAGGGATATTAAGGCCTCCTTTTAATAGAGTACTGAACCAAAGCATTAGCACTTAGTGAATACATGAACTCCTCAAACTACGGTCATCACCGGGAAGTGTGCCGACTATTCTCACTCCGGGGTTTGTCGGATCATAACACGTACTAGGTGACTATAACTTGCAAGATAGGATCAAGAACTCACATATATTCATGAAAATATAATAGGTTCAGATCTGAAATCATAACACACTACAAGAAATCTGTTAATACATGACGGATTTCTGATGACGTTCTCAGAAATCGTCATAGTCGGTGACAATTTTTCGTATCCGTCATGAAAATCATCATGGATTAGCAGGATGCGAGTGCCCTCTGAAAAAGATAGCCCTTTTATGATGAACATCGATGAACCACAGAATTTGTCGACGATCGACTTGCTGGGCCTACCATCCGGATCGTCACCGATGGCTTGTGTTGATGCGTGCTGTGTAGATTCGACCCATATGTCATGTCGGTAATTAAAAATGAAAGGAAGACGCGCTACAAATTTCAAGCGCATTTGAGGATGAGGAGCAGCACCGGTATTCGCCGCAACCATCGTCGACCAAAACAATGGCCATGACTCTAGGTGAGGTTATGTTGATGTGCCTATATTGCCCGGAGTAACATTTGATGGGACAAAGTGCTTGTGCTGGATATGGTCAGTTTGTAGCTTGGTAATCTTTTTTTTAGTTTTGGGGAAAATTTGTTGCTTGTGCTATCAAATATGCACTTTAATCTGTTATTGGATATGCCAAATATTATCAAGACCACTTTCTGTATTTGTTTGTACACATGGACAAAATACTCTTTTAACAAACAGTACGACTGATTCCTGACTCACTTGGAGCCACAAATTCATACTGCCAGCATACTTGATTGATGATGCAATTCTTCCTTTCCGTCTTTTAGGAACCGAATGTAATTGCTGATAAGTACTGTTGCTATACTGCTAGTGCACAACACCAGGATTTTATATTACATTTTTATTATGATACCGGTGCCAATGTAATCTCTCCAATAACAGACAAGTGCTTGCTAGTTGTACTTGTACAAACAAATGATCCCCAGATCCACGAGGCTTGCCAACTGACTGGCACCAAGTTTGGACCCTCATAGGTATCTAGTACTGGTGCTGCTTTTCATTGGCCGGTGTTAGTTGCTATGAAGTAGCTAACTCTAGCCAACGTTGGATGCTTAGCCTCTAGTTATAAGGATTACCTATTGCTGCTTTTGCTACCTCTTATGTTCCCTCAATGAATGGTTATGCTGCTATCTAGCATTCGGCTTCTGTTTCTTGATTTCTTGGACAACGTTTTTCTCTCTCTTGAGAATCATCAAATTTCAGAAAGGCTGCTTGTGTTGTCAAATATGAACTATTTATTAGGGTCAATTTCTATGCTACTAATGTCTACTGCCTTCTCCACCCATCCAGCGGTGTACATGACGTCCTCCTTCTCAAAGCATCCATCCCCGACGAGCTCCCTTCGATGGAGGTGGAGCAGCAAGTCCAGCACCCGCTTGTCTCCTGTGTCCTATCGCGCGTGGACAAGCTCATCAATTACTGTGTCTTCCTTCCCTCCTACCGTGGTGAGCTCATCCCCTCTCCCCACTTCACCCCCAAATCTAGATGACACTTGCAATCTGAATACAAATCATGTTTTGTTTCAGTTTAGAGGTGGAGTCAGTTTCTGAGATGAACGTTTGAGCTTGATTAGTTGTGATGGTTTTGTGGGTCTGATTCTCTTGCACTATTACACATAATTTAATTAGGGAAAGCTAATGCTAATCCAGATAATATGATGTTACGCGCGCAGGAGCTCTCTTCTCATGATTTTTATTTCCTTTGATGTGATCCTGTAGAAAAAGAATGCATCTATGCATAGTAAATATTCAGTACGATTTTGTTAAAGCCTTGGATGTATAACAGGCCAAAGCAAGGAGTGTGCCGGATTGAGCAGTGTAATGGAATTGTAACTCCAAGCCGTTGTGGCATGTCATCTGCCTTCAAACCAATATTAGGTGAGCATTGCCTTGTTCCACACAGTCCTCTTAATTTGCACCGATTTGATTCAACTGTGTGTATAGAAAATAGACCTTGCTGTTTTGCTGGACTATTTTTGTTTCAAATTTGCTAGACTAAATATGTGCACAAATACTAATGCTAGACTTGCCCAGATTGTTTTATGATAACTGCATACCAATAGACTATGATCTTGAGCTGTTAGTTATTTGATAAAGGTTGGGCCAATAACATTTCTAACTTAGTACGAGCACTAGCAGCTCACCGCAGGTAACCAGGCTGCATTCTTGGCCTTAGTTACTTGCAGAATATGCGGGGTAACGATCTTAGTTATGACATTGTGAGATGTTATACAAGATTAGCTACATCAGTTGTGAGTATTGCTACATTTGCGATAAATTGGCTCTGTCATGTAAAATAATACACCCTAGTATTGTAACTTCCAATAGAATGGAAACTATATAAGAATTACAAAAAGTTTTGTCAAGTGAGAGTGTTGTAATGACAACGTTTCTCCCAATTCAATATGTGGATATGAAGAAGAATAATGATTTATCAGTAAAAAAAGTTGGCAATGCTACTAAAATGTATTTGTCTACCTAGTTAAGATGAAAAAGGGTTTGTTTCCTTTTTGTTTTGATGTTTGCCTTTATTGCCAGCATAAAAAGTATTGCTTATGTTATTTATTTCTTATAGTGGGTACGGAAGTGCCTCCTTTGACTTACTTTTTAGACTTTTTCAGAGTTTCACATACTTTATATTTCGCAGCAGCTGAGAGACTGCATCGTAGGAAATTAAGAATGTTTTCATAGCATGATTCGGATTTAGTGTAGTGATACCCTGGAACTTCATGTCAAATAAGCACAGTGGAGTGTACTACGAACTCCATTGATATATGTATGCTCATCATTCCTTTTTGTTCCCATCGGTTGTTTCTTTTCACACGTTTGATTTTGTTGCACTACTTTGCATCGTGGGAGTGAAAAAATATAGGACTTGATAATGTGTACTCCCTTCCTTCCTAAATGTAATGCTTTTTAGAAATTTTAATATGGACCACATACGGAGCAAAATGAGTGAATCTACACTTTAAAATATGGCTATATTCATTTGTATGTAGTACATATTCAAATCTCTAAAAAGACTTAGATTTAGGAATGAAGGGAGTAGTAAGTTACTTCTAGTTTAACCTACTGGCTGTAATATTTTATATTGTGACATATTTTTCATCATGTGGAAGATATTGGTTTATTGGAGCATCTTCAACAACGAAGACATGTGTTCTCAAGACTTTGGTGTGGATGGGTGGATCTAACGGCTAGGAATGCGGAATGACCCGTGATTGATGTTCGACGAGCGTTGGGCCTTGCTTGTTGGGGGCGTTGCTTATTGTAGAGTAGCATAGTGTTCTTCGAGATATGCTTGTAAAATTATTATTTTTTGGTCGTTTTTTTGCTCATGTACATGTATTTTGTAATGTGTTTACATATTTTTGTTTTTTCAATGACATGAGGATATATTTTTTGTTATATTATTATTTGCTTTAATTTACATGGACAAGAGAAACGACAGGTTGACTAATGTCCTGGATTGAAATTAGTGGGATGTACCTAAATGGACCTAAATTCTAATAATTGGGTTAATTACTATATGGGCCAACACTCTTGGACTGAGTTGAAGTTTAGTGGGCCAACAAATTTGGTGGGCTGATTACAACATGGGCTGCCATGTCAGATCCATGTCAGATTTTGACGTGGTAGATAAGTTAACGCTGTCATGTGCAAGTTAGTTAGCTGCCATCCATGATGGCTAAGAACCGTCATGGGTCATGACGGTTTAGGATGGTCGGTCATGGAGCGTGCAGTGGTCAAATTATGACGTGATATACATGACGGATTTGAGTTCCGTTGCGTATGCCTCTGCATGACATTTTTGTGCAGGTCGGTGACGGATTGGAACTATCACGTATTAACAGATTTCTTGTAGTGACACTCGGGCCCTAGTGACAAGCATTAAGCATGGCAAAGTCATAGCAACATCAATCTTAGAATATAATGGATACTAGGGATCAAACCCTAACAAAACTAGCTCGATTACATGGTAAATCTCATCCAACCCATCATCATTCAGCAAGCCTACGATGAAATTACTCACGCATGGCGGTTGAGCATCATGAAATTGGTGATGAAGGATGGCTGATGATGACGATGGCGACGGATTCCCCTCTTCGGAACCCCAAACAGATTCCAGATCAGCCCTCCCGAGGAAGAACAGGGCTTGGCGGCAGCTCCGTATCGTAAAACATGATCAATCCTTCTCTTTGATTTTTCCCCGAACGTGAATATATAGAGTTGGAGCTGATGTTGGTGGAGGTCCAGGGGACCCACGAGGCAGGAGGGAGCACCCCAGGGGGTGGGCACGCCCTGCACCCTCGTGGACAGGGTGTGGGTCCCCCTTTGTTAATTCTTTCGCCAATATTTTTTATTAATTTCAAAATGTGACTCCGTGGAGTTTCAGGTCATTCCGAGAACTTTTATTTTTGCACAAAAATAACACCATGGCAATTCTTCTGCGTCAGTACGGGTTTGTTCCATTTAAATTATGCAAGTTAGAGTCCAAAACAATGGCAAAAGTATTTGGAAAAGTAGATACGTTGGAGACGTATCAACTCCCCCAAGCTTAAACCTTTGCTTGTCCTCAAGCAATTCAGTTGACAAACTGAAAGTGATAAAGAAAAAACTTTTACAAACTCTGTTTGATCTTGCTGTTGCAAATATGTAAAGCCAACATTCAAGTTTTCAGCAAAGATTATGAACTAACCACACTCAAATAACATTTCGGTCTCACATTTACTCATATCAATGGCATAATCAACTAGCACGCAATAATAATAAATCTTGGATGACAACACTTTCTCAAAACAATCACAATATGATATAACAAGATGGCATCTTTCTAGCCCTTTCTGAGACCGCAAAACATAAATGCAGAGCATCCCTAAAGATCAAGGACTGACTAGACATTGTAATTCATGGCAAAAGAGATCCAGTCACAGTCATACTCAATGTAAATTAATAACAATGCATGCAAATGATAGCGGTGCTTTCCAACTGGTGCTTTTTAATAAGAGGATGATGACTCAACATAAAAGTAAATAGATAGGCCCTTCGCAGAGGGAAGCAGGGATTTGCAGAGGTGCCAGAGCTCGAGATATGAAATAGAGATAAATAATATTTTGAGAGGCATACTTTCATTGTCAACATAACAACCAAGAGATCTCGATATCTTCCCTGCTACATACATTATAGGCGGTCCCCAAACAGAATGGTAAAGTTTATACTCATCCACCACCAATGAGCACATTCCACGGCTGGTCCGAAACAACGGGTACCGTCCAACTAACAACAATCCTGGGGGAGTTTTGTTTGCAATTATTTTGATTTGATTTGAGCATGGGACTGGGCATCCCAGTTACCGGCCATTTTCTCGTGAATGATGAGCGGAGTCCACTCATCGTGAGAATAACCCACCTAGCATGGAAGATATAGACAACCCTAGTTGATGCATGAGCTATTCGAGCATACAAAAAAGAATTTAATTTGAAGGTTTAGAGTTTGGCACATACAAATTACTTGGAACGACAGGCAAATACCGCATATAGGAAGGTATGGTGGACTCATATGGAATATCTTTGGGGTTTATGAAAGTGGATACACAAGCAGTATTCCCGCTTAGTACAAGTGAAGGCTAGAAAGAGACTGGAAAGCGACCAATTAGAGAGCGACAACAGTCATGAACATGCATTAAGATTAACCAATAATGAGTGCAAGCATTTTTTTTCCTTCCCCCGCGTCACCTCTCCCGGGCATCACGGGGGACCCCCCCCCCCTCCCACCGGTGCCGCTACCTTCCCCCCTCCTCCTCCCCTCACCTCGCCGCCGCCTGAGGAGCCCACCGGCGAAGCCCGCTTAGGCTCCAGGGAGGGTGCCGGCGGGGCATCTCCCAGGACGGCGCTAGGATGCATATGGCATGCGGGCTTGTCGTGCTTTGACGGGCGCGCGGGGGTGGCTTCGGCGTCAGCTGGCGTGGATCTGGAGGCGCAGCGTTGGGCTCACCGAGGCCTGGGGTGGCGCGGGCGTTCGGCAGGCGCGAGCGTGCATGGAGGTGCGGCTCGCGCGTGGCCGGGCGGTGGGAGCGAGATGCGGGCGGCGATTTGGCTGTCGCGCTGGTCGGCGTAGGTCTGAAGTGGCAATGAGGCCTCCGGTGGTGTTGGCACCGTCCTGGCGTTACGAGGCTGTGTGGGATGGAGCCGCCTTCGATCTGCTAGGGTGCATGTCGTGGGCGTGCAGAGGGCTCGGGCAGCGCTTTCGGCGGCTTGGAGGCCCGTGGGCGGCTGATAACCCGCAAGTATACGGGATAGTTGTAGCCTCTTTCGATAAGTAAGAGTGTCGAACCCAACGAGGAGCTAAAGGTAGAACAAATACTCTCTCAAGTCCTATCGGCCACTGATACGACTCTACGCACGCTTGACGTTCGCTTTACCTAGAACAAGTATGAAACTAGAGGTACTTTGTAGGTGTGATAGGATAGGTTTGCAAGATAATAAAGAACACGTAAATAAAAAGTAGGGGCTGTTTAGATAAAGATGCAATAAAGTAAATATAGCAAGTGTGGAAAAGTGGTGGTAGAAGTTGTGGAATTGTCCCTAAGCAATTGACTACGTTACTAGACCGGTAATCACTATTGCAATTCTATTTGAGGGAGAGACATAAGCTAACATACTTTCTCTACTTGGATCATATGCACTTATGATTGGAACTCTAGCAAGCATCCGCAACTACTAAAGATTCATTAAGGTAAAACCTAACCATAACATTAAAGTATCAAGTCCCCTTTTATCCCATACGCAACAATCCCCTTACTCGGGTTTGTGTTTCAGTCACTCACGCAACCCACTATAAGCGAATAATGAACGCAGTGCAACACCCTATAGCGGGAATCCCTCACGCTTGCGCGACACGGAGGGCACCATAGGACAACACCAATAATAAAATATGCAACTCAAACCAATCATAGCACTTCATCAATCACCGATAGGACAATGAAAATCTACTCAGTCATCATAGGATGGCAACACATCATACGATAATAATATGAAGCATAAAGTACCATGTTCAAGTAGAGGGTACAATGGGTTGCAGGAGAGTGGACCGCTGTAGATAGAGGGGGGGAGGTGATGGAGATGTTGGTGAAGATGGCAAAGGTGTTGGTGAAGATCGTGGTGATGATGATGGCCCCCAGCAGCACTCCAGCGCCACCCGAAGCAAGGGGAAGAGAGGCCCCCTTCTTCTTCTTCTTCCTTGACCTCCTCCCTAGATGGGAAAAGGGTTTCCCCTCTGGTCCTTGGCTCCCATGGCTTGTGAGGGGTGAGAGCCCCTCCGAGATTGGATCTATCTCTCTATTTCTGCGTTCTCCGTTTCTGCCCCTTCACCGTTTCCTTTATATCTGGAGATCCGTAACTCCGATTGGGGTGAATCTTTAGCCCAGATTTTTCTCATAAAATTAGCTTTCTTGCAGCAAAAGAAGAGCGTCAACCGCCTTACGATGGCCCACGAGAGTCTAGGGCGCCCCCAGGGGGGGAGGGCGCGCCCCCTTTCTCGTGGCCACCCCGGACACCGTTTCACGTTGATTCTTCCTCCGGAAAATCCCAAATATTCCAAAATAATTCTCCATCCGTTTTTACCCCGTTTGGATTCCGTTTGGTATTGGGTTTCTACAAAACATAAAACATGCAACAGACAGGAACTAGCACTAGGCACTGGATCAATATGGTAGTCCCAAAAAATAGTATAAAAAGTTGCCAAAAGTATATGAAAGTTGGATAATATTGGCATGGAACAATCAAAAATTATAGATATGACGGAGACGTATCAGCATCCCCAAGCTTAATTCCTGCGCGTCCTCGAGTAGGTAAATGATAAAAAAGATAATTTTTGATGTGGGAATGCTACCTAGCATAATCTTGATCATATGTCTAATCATGGCATGAATATTAAGACACGAGTGATTCAAAGTAATAGTCTATCATTTGACATAAAAAACAATAATACTTCGAGTGTACCAATAAAGCAATCATGTCTTTTCAAAACAACAAGGCCAAAGCAAGCTTATCCCCACAAAATCATATAGTTTGGCCATGCTTCATTTTCGTCACACAAAATGCTCCCATCATGCACAACCCCGATGACAACCCGAGCAATTGGTTCATACTTTTTAACGCGCTTCAGCTTTTTCAACCTTCACGCAATACATGAGCGCAAGCCATGGATATAGCACTATAGGTGGAATAGAACATAATGATGGAGGTTATGTGGAGAAGACAAAAAGGGAGAAAGTCTCACATCGACGCGGCTAATCAACGGGCTATGGAGATGCCCATCAATTGATGTCAATGCGAGGAGTAGGGATTGCCATGCAACGGATGCACTAGAGCTATAAGTGTGTGAAAGCTCAAACTGAAAACTAAGTGGGTGTGCATCCAACTTGCTTGCTCATGAAGACCTAGGGCATTTGAGGAAGCCCATCGTTGGAATATACAAGCCAAGTTCTATAATGAAAATTCCCACTAGTATATGAAAGTGACAACATAGGAGACAATCTATATGAAGAACATGGTGCTACTTTGAAGCACAAGTGTGGAAAAAGGATAGTAACATTGCCCCTTTTCTTTTTTCTTTTTTCTTTTTTTTTTCTTTTTTTCTTTTTTTGGTGGGCTTCTTTGGCCCCCTTTTTTATTTAGGATTCTTTGGCCTTTCCTTTTTTTCCTTTTTTCTTTTTTTCATGGGGAAATGCTCTATAATGATGATCATCACACTTTTATTTACTTACAACTCGATATTACAACTCGATACTTGAACAAAGATATGACTCTATATGAATGCTTCCTGTGGTGTACCGGGATGTGCAATAATCTATCGTAGCAATGACATCAAAAAACAGACAAGCCATGAAAACATCATGCTAGCTATCTTACGATCATGCAAAGCAATATGACAATGAATGCTCAAGTCATGTATATGATGATGGTGAAAGTTGCATGGCAATATATCTTGGAATGGCTATGGAAATGCCATAATAGGTAGGTATGGTGGCTTTTTTGAGGAAGATATAATGAGGCTTATGTGTGATAGAGCGTATCATATCACGGGGTTTGGATGCACCGGCGAAGTTTGCACCAACTCTCGAGGTGAGAAAGGGCAATGCACGGTACCGAAGAGGCTAGCAATGATGGAAAGGTAAAAGTGTGTATAATCCATGGACTCACATTAGTCATAAAGAACTCATATACTTATTGCAAAAGTTTATTAGCCCTTGAAGCAAAGTACTACTACGCATGCCCCTAGGGGTATAGATTGGTAGGAAAAGACTATCGCTCATCCCCGACCACCACTCATAAGGAAGACAATCAAAGAAACACCCCATGCTTCAAATTTGTCACACAACGGTTACCATACGTGCATGCTACGGGACTTGCAAACCTCAACACAAGTGTCTCTACAATCCACAACCACCCACTAGCATGACTCTAATATCACCACCTTTATATCGCAAAACTATTGCAAGGAATTAAACATATCATATTCAGCGATCTACAAGTTTATGTAGGATTTTATGACTAACCATCCAACTGACCAATTCCTGTCATCTCTCTAAATAGATATAAGTGAAGCAACAGAGTTTAATTCTTTCTACAAAATATATACCCACACTCTAACAAATATAAGTGAAGCAAAAGAGCATTCTACAAATGGCGGTTTTCTATGTGAAGAGAAACAAGCAATCCAAACTTCAAATGATATAAGTGAAGCACATGAAGCATTCTATAAAGCCATACTCAAAAGATTTAAGTGAAGTGCAATCAGCATTCTATAAATCAACCAAGGACTCTCTCATACCAGCATGGTGCATAAAAGAAAAATGAAAACTAAATGCAAAAGATGCTCCAAGACTTGCACATAATGCATAAATGAAACGAATACGAAAACATACCGATACTTGTTGAAGAAAGAGGGGATGCCTTCCGGGGCATCCCCAAGCTTAGACGCTTGAGTCTCCTTGAATATTTACTTGGGGTGCCTCGGGCATCCCCAAGCTTGAGCTCTTGCCTCTCTTCCTTTTCCTCATATCGAGACCTCCTCGTTTAGACACTTCATCCACACAAAACTTCAACAGAAAACTCGGTAAGATCCGTTAGTATAATAAAGCAAATCACTACTCTAAGTACTATTGCAAACCAATTCATACTTTGTTTTTGCATTGTTTCTACTACAATATAACTTTTTCATGGCTTAAATCCACTGATACAAATTGATAGATTCATCAAAACAAGCAAACTATGCATCAAAAACAGAATCTGTCAAAAACAGAACAGTCTGTAGAAATCTGAACATCCACCATACTTATGGTACCCCAAAAATTCTACCAAAATTAGGCAAAATAAACAAGTTGTATAGCAAGACAGTTCAAAAGGAATCAGAACCAAATGACGTTCCAGATAAAATGTAAAATCGCGCACTACAGCCAAAGTTTCTGTCCTGCACCGTACAGACCAACAAGCATTGTAAACATCCTAAAGGCAAACCTTAGCACATTATTTTTATAATACAATGGAATTGTACCAGGGGATAATTATTTTTGATGAAAAGTTTCTGTAATTAAGATTCACAAAGTTTCCCTGAGCATGGACAAAGTTCAAGGAGCTCTCCCACTTCAACAATGCTTGTCTCTCTCACTTTCACTTTCCTTTTTGAAAAGTTTTAGGTTCCCCTCTTTATTTTTTTTGTTTTTAAACTATCTAAAAGCACTCAACAGAAATAAATGACTCTCTAAAACTTCCGGGTTGTCTCCCTGGCAGCGCTTTCTTTAAAGCCATTAAGCTAGGCATTTAGTGCTCAAATAATGGATCCACCCGGATCCGAAGGTATATCAAAGCCAATTTTAATTAACAATGATTTGTAATTTAGTAGTGAGCAAAAATTAACATATATCATGCAACAACGAAGTCTAACTCTCTTCCTATGCATCGACATGTCATAAAAGAACAATTCATGCACACCAAGTAAAGGCCAATGCATAGTATAAGCAGTTTCTTGCAATTCTATCGTGCTGCAAACATAGAGAGGTGGAGATATAGTTCCTCTTCATAATAATTGCAAGTAGGTGCAGCAAGCACATGCATATTACATTCATAAAAATCATCATGTGCAATGGTAAAAGGCAACCCATCAATATAATCCTTAATAAGCACAAACTTCTCCGATATAGTGTAGTTTGGAGAATTCAAAAAGATAATAGGACTATCATGCGTGGGTGCAATAGCAACAATTTCATGTTTAACATAAGGAACTATAGCAAGTTCATCTCCATAAGCATAATTCATATTGGCATCTTGGCCACAAGCATAGCAAGCATCATAAAAAGGGATATTTCAAACAAATTCAAGGGATCATAGCAATCATCCTTCGGTAAGCACGAAGGGGAATTAAATAATGTATGAGTTGGAGGGTTACTCTCATTAGAAGGTGGGCACGGGTAGCTAATCCGCTCTTCCTCCTTTTGTTCTTCGCTCTCTTCATCATCTTTATCATCCAATGAGCTCACTGTTTCACCAATTTCTTCTTCCATAGCTTCCTGCAAAATATTAGTCTCTTCTTGGACAGCGGAGAAGTCCTCAATATATGGTTCAACATAGGCATTAGAAGCATAATTATCATAAAAATATTGAAATATGGCAAAATCTTCAGATTTATAAAGAGTAGCATCATACTTTTCAATCAAATAGGCAATCTCATAAGCACCTTTAAAAGCAACAAATTCTTCAATTTGTTGAACATCATAGTAATTGTAAACACCCTTAGCATACGAAGATACGATTCCATTATCACTAAACAAGCATTGATAGGGTATGTGTTTCTTAGGGTCTTCAGAACAACAAGTAAACTCATATATTTCACATAAATTCCAAGCATAGCATTGCAAACATTAAATTTGATCCCATAATAGTTTCACTTTTTCAGATATACGGTGTCGCACAAAACAAGCATGCTCATCTAAAGATTGGCCCTCAACTAAACTAGTGGGGGTTTCAGCACGAGCACAAAGGGATCAAAGATAATCCAAGTAAAAAGCTTCAGGAGTGTGATAGATTTTGGGTGGTTCTTCAACCACTGGTTCAGTAGGTACAACTAATTGTTTTGGTATTTTGCGTTTCCTACCCATAGCTAAAGATAGAAAACAACTAAGAACATCAAATAAAAATTACTTAGTGATAAAGCAAACAAGTACACACGAGAATATTCACCCCACGCTATGACTCCCCAGCAACGGCACTAGAAAAAGGTCTTGATAACCCGCAAGTATACGGGATAGTTGTAGCCTCTTTCGATAAGTAAGATTGTCGAACCCAATGACGAGCTAAAGGTAGAACAAATACTCTCTCAAGTCCTATCGGCCATTGATACGACTCTACGCACGCTTGACGTTCGCTTTACCTAGAACAAGTATGAAACTAGAGGTACTTTGTAGGTGCGATAGGATAGGTTTGCAAGATAATAAAGAACACGTAAATAAAAAGTAGGGGCTGTTTAGATAAAGATGCAATAAAGTAAATATAGCGAGTGCGGAAAAGTGGTGGTAGAAGTTGTGGAATTGTCCCTAAGCAATTGACTACGTTACTAGAGCGGTAATCACTATTGCAATTCTATTTGAGGGAGAGGCATAAGCTAACATACTTTCTCTACTTGGATCATATGCACTTATGATTGGAACTCTAGCAAGCATCCGCAACTACTAAAGATTCATTAAGGTAAAACCCAACCATAGCATTAAAGTATCAAGTCCCCTTTTATCCCATACGCAACAATCCCCTTACTCGGGTTTGTGTTTCAATCACTCACGCAACCCACTATAAGCGAATCATGAACGCATTGCAACACCCTATAGCGGGAATCCCTCACACTTGAGCGACACGGAGGGCACCATAGGACAACACCAATAATAAAACATGCAACTCAAACCAATCATAGCAATTCATCAATCACCGATAGGACAACGAAAATCTACTCAGACATCATAGGATGGCAACACATCATTGGATAATAATATGAAGCATAAAGCACCATGTTCAAGTAGAGGGTACAACGGGTTGCGGGAGAGTGGACCGTTGTAGATAGAGGGGGGAAGGTGATGGAGATGTTGGTGAAGATGGCGAAGGTGTTGGTGAAGATCGCGGTGATGATGATGGCCCGCAGCAGCGCTCCGGCGCCACCAGAAGCAAGGGGGAGAGAGGCCCCCCTTCTTCTTCTTATTCTTCTTCCTTGACCTCCTCCCTAGATGGGAGAAGGGTTTCCCCTCTGGTCCTTGGCTCCCATGTCTTGGGAGGGGCGAGAGCCCCTTCGAGATTGGATCTATCTCTCTGTTTATGCATTCTTCGTTTCTACCCCTTCACCGTTTGCTTTATATCTGGAGATCTGTAACTCCGATTGGGGTGAATCTTTCGCCCAGATTTTTCTCGTAAAATTAGCTTTCTTGCGGCAAAAGAAGAGCGTCAACAGCCTTATGGGTGGCCCACGAGAGTCCAGGGCGCGCCCAGGGGGGAGGGCGCGCCCCCTGTCTCGTGGCCACCCCGGACACCATTTCGCGTTGATTCTTCCTCCGGAAAATCCCAAATATTCCAAAATAATTCTCTGTACGTTTTTATCCCGTTTGGATTCTGTTTGATATTGGGTTTCTACGGAACATAAAACATGCAACATACATGAACTAGCACTGGGCACTGGATCAATATGTTAGTCCCAAAAAATAGTATAAAAAGTTGCCAAAAGTATATGAAAGTTGGATAATATTGGCATGGAACAATCAAAAATTATAGATACGACAGAGACGTATCAGCGGCGCGGAGGAGATCTGGTCTCGGCCGGATGCTGTGGCGTGTGCGTGGTGCGCGTGATAAGTGTCTGATGCTGGGCTACGGCCGGGGATCATGGTGGTTTGCGGCCTTGGGTGGTGCGCCTTCGTTCTTTGCCGGCATAGTGCTCAGCAGCGCGTGGTGGTTGTGCCGCGTCCGGTGGTTCTGCTCTTGGTTGGCCTTTGTTGGATATGGCTTCTCGCGCCGATGTTTGGCTGTTGTTGGTCTCCCGAGGTGCGGTTGCGTGCGGCACCCGCGGTCTCTTCGTCCACGAGCTGGTTTGTTGGTGGTGCCTATGGACTTGCCGAAGTCGATGCAAAAATGATGTGCGACCGACGTTGTGTGGAGCTTGGGTGAAGATCTTGTATCGGCTTTGTGTCGTGACCAGCTATGGAGGCGGCCGTGGCCGTCGTTGACCTCCCTGGAGGCATAGCTGCTTTGCTGCCACACCGTGCTCGCACGGATCCGGCCATCGAAGCCTCTCCAGGGGAAACCCATGATCTTTTGATCGGACGATGGCGGCACTTTGGTGTGTCGTTTACCTCTTGGGGGCTTCATCTCGGAGCTCGGCATCGGCAAGCGGGACCTGTGGTTTGCGGTGGTTGTGGCATCCAAGCTTCTGTGGCAACGATGATGGTGGGAGCGATGTTGGTGACGCGATAATGGTTGTGGTAGTCGACTCTTCTTTGGCATGTCCGCGGTACTGCCTCGGTTCGTTTGTTGCTGTGGAGTCGAAGCTACGGTGGCGGGGCCCTATGGTGTACGATAACTGGCTATAGCTGACCCGTTCGGTGATCTTTCGTGGCGCCAACCGTGCCTGGTTTTGTTCTTCTGAGTTCTCCATAAGAGTCGGAGCTGCGTTGTCTAACCGCAGGTCGACTTGTCGTTGATTAGGGTGCACTACTAGGAAAAGGGCTATAGATGGAATTGACACTAATGGCGCACCAGACATGTGGTGCGCCATTACTATATACTAATGGCGCACCATGTGTTGGTACGCCATTAGTGTCCATATACTAATGGCGCACCACATCCACGGTGCGCCATTAGTAAAAATATTTTTTTAAAATTTTTGTTCAAAACTACTAATGGCGCACCGTGGGAGTGGTGCGCCATTACTAGTTGAACTAGTAATGGAGCACCACTCCCACGGTGCGCCATTAGTAAAAAAAAATTTAAAACTTTTTTTTGAATTTTTTTCAAAACTACTAATGGCGCACGGTGGGAGTGGTGTGTCATTACTAGTTGAACTAGTAATGGCGCACCATGCCACGGTGCGCCATTAGTAACTTGGCCACCACTTCCACCGAATGCACCCCCCCCCCCGTGGATCGCCTTTTCAGTTTAAAAAAAATAAAAGAAAATGATGAAAATGTCAAAAAAATAAAAGAAAATAAGTTTCCCATGTGATATGTGGCCTAGTTGTTGGAAAAATTTGCAAATATGAATTTTGACTTCATTTGCAAAATCTCGCGAGAATTTGTAAAAATGGGCATAACTTTTGCATACTAACTCGGATGAAAAAGGTTTTTATATGAAAAATCATCTACTCGAAAAGTTACATCCAAATTTAACGGGGGAACCCCGTTAAACATTTTCAAAATCCTCAAAAACCTAACAGAAAAAAAGATACGGGGCTTTAAGATCTGGAGAGGCAAAAAAATTCAAAAAAATTCAAACTTACTAATGGCGCACCTGCCCATGGTGCGCCATTAGTATCTTCCCTCCTTCAAAATTCAAAATAAGTCAAAAAAATAAAAAAAATTACTAATGGCGCACCTGCCCATGGTGCGCCATTAGTATCTTCCCGCCTTCAAAATTCAAAATAAATCAAAAAAAGAAAAAATTACTAATGGCGCACCTGCCCGCGGTGCGCCATTAGTATGCCGTATATATGGCTGGTCGTGGTCCTCTCCTCCTTATCTCTTCATTCCACATCTCCTACACTCCATCTCCTCCTATCCTCCACTCCATCTTCCCTTCTCTCCTCCACCATACTTCTCCTCTCCGGTGACCTCCTCCTCCTCTCTGGCGACCTCCTCCTCCCTCCTCCCCTCCCCTCCCCTCACGGTTTCTTCTCCCTCCTCTCCGGTGAGCTCCTCCTCCCTCCTCTCCGGTGAGCTCCTCCTCCCTCCTCTCCGGTGAGCTCCTCCTCCCTCCTCTCCTCCCATCCCCTCATGGTTTCTCCTTCCTCCTCTCCGATGCTCCGGTGAACTCCTCTCCAGCAACCTCCTCCTCCTCCTCTCCGGCGATGTAGGCGAGCGCCTCTCCGGTGACCTCCTCCTCCTCCTCTCCGGCGAACTCCTCTCCGGCAAAAGACCACGGCAAAAGAACGTACAAGATCCAAAAACAGGAACAAAATTTGAAATAAGGTCGTGCCAAAAAACAAGCAAAAAAAACGAGCAAAAAATGGGCAAAAAATCACGATCCAGATCTAGATTCAAAATGGCGCATCACTAATGGCGCATCACTAAACAGTGCGCCATTAGTATGCCCAAGTTACTAATGGCGCATCCCGTTGTCGTGCGCCATTAGTATGCCAGCACCTGGGTATACATGGCCCCTGGGAGGCATACTAATGGCGCACCATGGCCTATACTAATGGCGCACCAGTGGTGCGCCATTAGTATACCAGGTACTAATGGCGCACCAGTGGTGCGCCATTAGTAAAAATTACTAATGGCGTGCTAGTAATGGCGCACCAGTGATGCGCCATTAATGGCCAAATTAGGTGCGCCATTAGTAGCGGTTTTTCTAGTAGTGGTGGGCTTTACCCTATGCGTTTTAGTCTATGGGTGTGGGCTTGGCCCTTGTTGTTCCGGATTTTGCCCAGTTTTCTGTAATTAACTGGGCAATTCTCTTCTACTTAATTAATAGATGAGGCAATCTTTGCCTTCGTTTCAAAAAAAAACAATGAGTGTAAGCATCAGTAGGATATAAATCACCATGAACATAAATATCGTGAAGGCTATGTTGATTTTGTTTCAACTACATGCGTGTACATGTGCCAAGTCAAGCCACTCGAATCATTCAAAGGAGGATACAACCCTATCATACCACATTACAACCATTTGTCGGGGAAACTGATCCACGAACACCTATGGGACCGGCGGACCGAGCCCCTTTCGGTTCAGCGGGGGGCGGAGATCGCACGAAGAGCGGATCGAGGCGAAGCACACGAGCAGTTTACCCAGCTTCGGAGCTCTCCGGAGAGATAACACTCCTACTGCTGCATGTCTGAGTGTATTGAGTTCTTGCTCGGGAGCGCTGAGTGCTACAGTACACACTAGCTGCTAACGAGACCGAGCGTGACTGTTTTTCTGCTTTTCCCCCACCTTTCTACGTTGCGCATGGGCCTCCTTTTATATGCTAAAGGGGTCTCCGACAGGTGGCAACGTAGACAAGGGTAAAATGGAAAAGGAATTGCGGTTGGTACAACCACCTGTATAGTGTATCATACCTAACCCTGACGGCAGGGGACAAAGGCATTAAATGCCCGTCTACATCGCCCAAATAGTGCAAAAAGGGACCGTCAGGGACACCACCGCTTGCCATGATGACAATCTTGCCAGCGTCGCTTGCCACCGCGCACCGCTGGCTGCACAGCCTCTTGCCATGCGCGCCTGGAAAGGTCCCAGGGCGACACGTTGGTGGATGTGCTGGAGCGTGGGTACAGAGTGGTAGTTTGCTGCGGCAAGTGCCTTGCCGCTGTCGTTGTCTTGTCGCGTCCAGAAGCTTGTCGCTCACCGGGCCTTGTCGGGACGCGTGGCGCGTCGCGGCAAGTTCCTTGAGATGCCTTGGTTGGCCTTCCCGGCAAGCTCCTCTTGCCGGGGCCTTGTCTCCTTGGCTTGAATACTTTGTTCTTGAATGGCTCCAAAGGAACCATGGAGGACCTTGGCAGTCACCCGGCAAGCCTTGCCGCGGGGTGCTGCAACTACCCGTGCACAAGTTCGGGATACTAGGGTACCCCTACTCTAGTACACCGACAGGAGCCCCCGGGCCTGGGCCACACACGGTGCCGAGCGCTGTTGGGCCAGGCCCAAAACAGGGCACGGGCACGCGCGGCCTGGGTTACACCGTATCTCACTCCGTATCCACCGCGCCCTCCTCGAACGGCACGCATCGAATGCGGCATCGTGGGAGAGATCGTGGGTGGTTTCTTTATTCGGAAAGACGGAACGTCCGCCCCCTCCCTCTTTATAAGCAGGGGAAACAGGGGCAGTTCGCCCATCTCGCCGGTTTGCTATTCCAATCTCAAAAATCTCCGCCGCTCCCCCCTTCTTCCCAAAGCTGAAAGAGAGCAGCGCTCCGCCCCCCATCGCCACCGGCACCACCAACACCGTCGATCTCTCTCACCACCTCCGCCATGGCTCCGAAAGCCGGGAAGGTTGTGAAGTCGGCCGAGGCGCAGCGGCTCGTGGCGTTGCGAAAGGAGCGGGCAACCTTCCCCCCTCAGCTCGCCGTGAAGGAGCTGAGGGAGTATTACTACCTCTTTTGGTCGATGGAGACGCGAGCGCATCCACGCACGAAGGTACTCTCAGCTGCCGCTTCGGAACTGGCTCCAAATGGATATCCCTTCTTCGCGTTGTTCTTCTACTGCGGGCTCTGCCTACCTTTCTCTGAATTTTTCTGTGACATTATGAACACCTACGGGTTCCGCCTCCTTGACTTCACCCCCAATGCCGTTCTGACCATGGCAGTTTTCGCACATCTCTGCGAAAACTTTGTCGGAGTCTATCCAAATGTAGCTCTTTTTCGCCACTTCTTTATTCCCCGAGTTGAGAGAGGGGAGCCTTTATCCGGCGGAATCGCCTGGATCTCGAGGGCTGGTAAGAAGGAAGCTTATCTGGAGGGAGAGCTCCGCAGCAAGTGGGAGGAATGGAGAGCAGACTGGTGCTGGATTGTCGAGGAGAACCCGCAGCCATTTACCGCCCAGCGCCAAGCCCCAATAGCGCGCGGCAACGATTGGAGCAATGTGGCCCCGGAAGACGATAGGCTGAAGATTGCCGTCACCCGGATCTTACGCCTCAGGCTTGCCGGGCTTACCGTAGGCGCCGTTGGCGCAGATTTTATTCGCCGCCGCATCGCCCCCCTGCAGGAGAGGAGGAGACCCGCCTGGGAGTTCCAGAATGCGGCGGATATCATGAGGCTGCGCCCGGGCCTCAACTTCAACTTCACTGTCCTGGAACTGGACGCGATGCTCCTAGAACTATTCAAGCGTGATCCTCAACATCCCGACGCGTTCATGTTGCCGAGGGGTGTCGTTCCGCTGTGCAACAACTCCTCGCTCGACCGCATCCATGCAATGATGCTGCTGTGCGATTCGCATGGAATTGTCCCAACTTGGCAAGAGCCTGCAGACGACGTCGTGCAGGAGTTCTTTGACGGCTTGGTAGAAGTGCCGGTCCGCCCCGATGAACAGAAGAGCCTTACTCGCGACATCACCGATGCGGAGATGCAGCGCATCGCTACTAGGCTGGAAGAGGCGGCGGCAGTAGTTGCCGCGGGCGAGTTTGGATTCACCGTGGAGGAGGCAGAGGCAGCAGAGGCGGCAAGCCTTGCCGAGCGAGAGGAGCTTGCCAGCGAGGGAGAGCTTGTCGGGCCTGAAGCTGAGTCGAGCGAGCCTGGCGAGGGAGAGGTTGTCGGGCCCGAACCTTCAGACAGCTCGCCGCAAGCGGAGCCCCCAGCTCCACCAAGAAGGCGTCTCCGCAAGGCCGTGGACGCAGCGGGACGGCAGACGGGCCAACAGCCGCCGCGCCGCGTGATGCGCTCCACCGTGGCAAGCACTATTGCCGCGGGAGCACCTCACGCCGCTGCGGCAACTGGAGCGGGGCCCTCCTGGACCACCGCTTCTGCTCCCGCCAAGCGGATAAGGGAACCTACTCCTTTGCCTTGTCGCGTCGAAGGTGGGCCGGACTTCGACCTCTCCGTGCTCAGCTCCGACGAGGAAGAGGAAGAGTAAGATTCTTTGCTGTACTTATAGTTCTTCAATTCTTGCTGTTTTGTCTTGTATCTGATTTGCTTTACTCCGAACCCATTCCTTTTCAGGACTCTGGCCCAGAGAGCGGCGAAGAGAGCCAAGGTCCCGGTGATTGTCATCAAGGACGAACCCACTGCGACAGCAGGGGGTATGTCCGAGACCACCTTGCCGGACCCGGCAACTATTCCCCAAAGCAGCCCCCAGCGCAGCCCCCAGCGTAAGTATATGGTTTACTTCCTGCTATTAGGCGCGCATGGGTGCTCTTTCTTTTCTGACATCTGACTATTGGTTTGCGTAGGAGCAGAGCAGTCTCACCAGGAGTGCCCGGAAGCCGCTCCCGATATGCCATCTGCTTCGACTGCACCGCCAAGGGAGGATTCCCCGGCAAGGGAGCATTCTCCGGCGAGGGAGAATTCTCTGGTAAGGGAGAAGTCTCTGGCAAGGGACAGTTCTCCGGCAAGGGACAGCAGCAGCGACCCCCCGGTGGTGGAGACCACGACTATAGATCCTAGTACAGGTAATCCCCTTGCTTGAAAACTTCCCTTAGGTTCTTCTTCTTCTGATTTTCTTTTTGAATATTTGCTTGACTTTTCTGCCTTTTCCGGTCGTCAGATCCATCTGCCACGGAGCCGCCGGCGAGGAGAACGCGAGCGGAAATACCGACGACGCCGCTGTCACCGAAGAAGAAGCCGGCGCTGATGATCCCCCCGGCGGAGAGGCCACCAAAGCTGCCGCCGCAGAAGCTGGCGAGGGGTCTGGCGATCACACTGACAGCCCCGAGGCTGCAGGAGCGTCAGGCGCTACGCCGACCGCCGATCCCTCCGCCGCTGCTGCAGCGTCAGGCTCCGAAGAGCCCCAGCTCGGCGCCTATTTGAAGGTCGGCGATGGCATCTTCATCAAGCTCCCCTGGGCGTCGAGCTCCAGGGCGCCGATCGAAGGAGAAACCTTTGATGAAGAGTTGCTCGCCTCCGCTGGGCTGACGCTGGTCGACGCGCCGAGCAGCAGCATCGGCGAGCCTGAGGAGGAGCAGCTACTGCAGAAGCTGTTGTCTCTCTACCGTGCCCGACAGGCCAAGCTGGTGTCCCGAGAAGCGCTCGTCGCGAAAGCGGGAGTGGACATCGAGAAGCACGCGGAGGAGCTCCGGGGCTTCAACCAGGAAGCTCTCCGGTCCCTGGCAGAGGAGCGGGAGCAACTCGCCGAGGAGCGGAAAGCCTTCCTCCTCGAGAAGGCTGAAGTTGAAGAGCAACAGCGGCTTTCTGCCGAGAAGCTGTCTGCGCAGGAAGGCGAGTTGGCGCAGCGGAAGGTTAGTCTCGACAGCCATGAGGAGGAGCTTGCCGCGCGTGAGCAAACATTCGGCGGGGCTCTCAAGGCAGCAGAGGATGCCGCCGCAGCTACCGAGGCCGCCAAGAAGGAGCTGGAGACGAAGGTGGCGCAGCTGGAGGCCGATCTCAAGGTGAGCGGCGAGGAGCTTGCCGCGCTCAAGCGTGAGCACGAGAAGGACGCCTACACCCATGGCGAGCTGCAGGGTCGTCTCGCCGAGAGGAGCAAGGAGCTTAGCGCCGCCAAGGACTCCAACGCAGATCTTGAGTTGAAGCTGACTAATTTGACCAAGACGCTGGACGGCGCCAGGGAGCAGGAGGTGGCCTTGAAGGAGAAGATCAAGGCCGACGAGGCACTGCTGGCGAGTGCTGCTGCTGCCCAGGACGCTTTTAGGGAGAATGTGGAGCACTGGACCGAGGGTCTCGTGGATGTTGCTGCAGCCATCAACAGGGAGCTGGCGCAGTTGGGGATGGAGGATCTCGGGTATTCCTCCGATGAGCACCTCCAACCCAGCGCCAAGCTCAGCTTGTTCTTCAAACGTGTGGCGACGGCCCTCCAGCGACTCCGGGAGAAGATCCCAAAGCAGCTGGCCAACGAGTCGCGCAAGATCTGCACGGGAGCTCTTCAAAAGGTGCTGGTGAAGGTGGCCTTTCGCAACCCAGGCCTCAACCTCACCAACGTCCTCAGGACCTTGCCGCCGGATGCTGATCTGGAAGCGCTCAAGACCCTTGTCGCACCCATTGTGGACAAGGTGAGCGGGATCAAGAGGGTTGAGGGCGATCGCGTAGATTAGGCCGCCCGTTGTCTCTTTTTCTTGTCGCTGCTGGTCATGTTATGAGAACAATCCGTTAGAGCTGCGATAAGCTATCTTGTAATATGACTCTATTTTGGGTAGCGATTGCTATGTTATTTCCTTTACTTGATTCCTTCCTTTGTATGTTTTTGCCCTATGCTTTTAGGGAACTTGTCGGCGCAGGCACCTTAGCCGCGAGCGCTGAGTGCGGGACGTCAGCAGCCTGCTGGCGGTGCCGCCACCGACAAGAAACCTTGTCGCAACTAGTCGTAGCTCACTTAAGTTGTTGAGCGGACTCGAAACAAAGTAAGGGCGCAACTAGCTACGAGTTGGTTCCTCCGCGCACAGGTTTTCCATACAAAGCACGGTCGTTCGAGGAAGATAACTTAAAAAATTTTAAAACTGATTGCTCAAACTTTAGCAACTTAGCTTTTCTGTCGTTTGCTTCCCGGTAAGGCGAAACTTCCTCGAACGATGCTTGGTCCACACCATTATCTTCTCCTTTCCCCCCGACAAACTTGTGGGCGAGGGAACCTTCCTTTCTTTGAGAAAGAGAAAGAAGAGAGAATAAAGATATGGAGCCTTACGGCTCGTTATTGCTTACCGGGGGTAGGCGCTGCACAAAGTGTCAGATAACGCATGCAAAAAAAGTAGAAAGCATGAAATTGACAAGATGTGCGGAGCACATGAGCTTTACTTATGCACGGGGTCTGCGCCTGGCTTCGTACAAAGGATTATATGCAACATCGGCAAGACTTGTACAAAAGGTGGTTGCCGGAATAGGTTCCGGCAACCGCGCCCTACGGGTAAAACTTATGAAGATGCTCAATGTTCTAGGAGTTGCTCACCGGAATGCCATCTTCGGTCTCAAGGCGGACAGCGCCAGGCCTAGTGACTCGTTTCACCCGGTAAGGGCCTTCCCACTTCGGCGTCAACTTGTTGGAATTCTTGGCGGACTGAACGCGCCGAAGAACAAGGTCGCCTTCCTCGAGACTTCTGGCATTAACTTTGCGGCTACGGTAGCGGCGCAGAGCTTGCTGGTATCGAGCAGCTCGTACAGCGGCCTGAAGACGGCCCTCCTCAAGGAGCAGCGCGTCATCTTGTCGCAACTGCTCTTGCTCAAGCTCATCATAAGCGAGCACTCGAGGTGACCCGTATACGAGTTCCGTGGGGAGAACTGCCTCTGCTCCATAGACTAGAGCGAAAGGTGTCTGGCCAGTGGCTCGATTTGGCGTCGTCCTGATCGACCAAAGAACCACCGGCAGCTCCTCAATCCAGTTCTTTCCGCACTTGCGCAGCCTGTCGAAAGTCCTGGTCTTGAGCCCGCGCAGCACTTCAGCATTCGCCCTCTCCGCTTGACCGTTACTTCTCGGATGAGCAACAGAAGCGAAGCAGACCTTGGCGCCAAGATCTTGGACGTACTGCATGAAGGTGCGGCTCGTGAATTGCGTGCCGTTGTCGGTGATGATCATGTTAGGGATCCCGAAGCGGCAAACAATCGACCTGAAGAACTTGACTGCTGACTGTGTTGTCACCTTCCTCACTGCTTCCACTTCCGGCCACTTTGTGAACTTGTCGATTGCAACGTACAAGTACTCAAAGCCCCCAACAGCTCGGGGAAAGGGGCCGAGGATGTCGAGCCCCCAGACCGAAAATGGCCAGGATAAAGGGATCGTCTGGAGAGCTTGAGTTGGCTGGTGTATCTACTTGGAATGGAACTGGCATGCTTCACACTTGGTTACTTGTACAGTTGCATCCTGGAGGGCTGTCGGCCAAAAGAAACCTTGCCGGAACGCTTTGCCGGCAAGTGCTCTTGCGCCAATGTGGTGACCACATATGCCTCCATGTATCTCTGCCAACAGCTTTTGTCAGTCTTCCCGGTGAATACACTTCAATTTCCCACCGTTGAGTCTTCTTCTGTACAGTGTGTTGTCGACAAACTGGTACATACTTGACTGCCGGGCTACTCTTTCCGCTTCTTCTTGATCTTCGGGAAGTTCTCCTGTCTGAAGGAAACGGACAATCTGCTATGCCCATGCTGGAGCTTGCGGCTCGACAACAAGGACTAAAGGCACATCTGCTGCTGCGGGAACATCCGCTTCTACGGCGAGAACCTGCGGCTCAGCCGGAGCTTGACGTTCCCCGGCAAGCTTGCCGGAGCAAAACTTGTCGGGAGCGTCTGCTTCAACAGAACAAACCCTAGGGCTTGCCGGAGCAGACTGCTCCTCAGCACCCTTGGTGTTGATCTTGAGGACCTTCTTGGCGGCGGCTTCGGGGAGCTCTGCCGGAAAATAGTCAACAGAAATCAAGTTCCTATTCTTGCTCTGTCCAGTTGATGGCGTTACAGACAGTTGAGTCAGTTTGAGCACAAAGATTCCTGGTTCCACAGGTAACTTAAGTGCGGCGCACTTCGACAGGCCATCGGCAATGTCGTTCTGAGCTCTTGGAACATGTTCCATCTGTAGGCCGTCAAAGTGCTCTTATAACTTTCTCACTTCGTCAACGTAAGCTTCCATCAATGGACTCTGATAATTCTTCTTCACTTGGCGGACGACAAGCTGTGAGTCACCCCTGACAATGAGCTTCTTGATCCCAAGGTCTGCTGCGATCCTGAGACCGGCAAGCAAACCTTCATACTCTGCGGTATTGTTCGTTGCTTGCTCCTTGGGAAAGTGCATCTGGACTATGTACTTGAGGTGCTCTCCGGTGGGTGCAACAAGTAGCACGCCCGCACCGGCGCCTTGCAGCGAGAAGGCACCATCAAAGTACATCAGCCACTCTTTGCTTGCTTCCTTGACGGGGATGCTTGTTTCTGGAATTTCTTCATCTTGTGCTGGCGTCCATTCTGCTATGAACTCCGCCAATGCTCTGCTTTGGATAGTTGAAGTGCTCTCAAACTTGAGGCCAAAGCTTGACAGTTCCAGTGCCCACTCGACAATCCTGCCTGTTGCTTCTGGATTTTGCAGTATCCTCTTCAGCGGAAAACGAGTGACGACTGTGATCTCATGTGCTTGGAAGTAATGGCGCAGCTTTCTCGAGGCCATGAGAAGGCCGAAAAGCAATTTCTGCACACCAGAGTACCTTGACCTAGCCCCCTGCAGAAGGGAACTGACAAAGTAAACTAGGCGCTGCACCATTCTTTTCTGCATCTTCTCACGCGCCTGCGCAGATCCATCTTTGTTGGGACCAGAGCTTGCCAGTGAAGTCCCCTGCTTGTCGCTGGATGCATCTGCCGTGGTTGCTAGCTCATCATCCGCCTCCCTCTCCGCTACTAACGCGGCACTAACAACTTGATTGGTTGCCGCTATATATAGCAGCAACTTCTCTTGTGGCTTAGGTGCGACAAGTGTTGGAGTGGAGGACAGGTATCTCTTTAAGTCCTGCAGTGCAGCCTCCGCTTCCGGAGTCCATTTCATTGGACCTGCCTTTTTCAATATTTTGAAAAATGGCAGGGCGCGCTCAGCAGACCTAGAGATAAACCTGCTGAGAGCAGCTACGCAACCGGCAAGTCTTCGTACATCCTTGACGCGCTTTGGTGCTTCAATCTGCTCAATGGCCTTGATCTTGTCGGGATTGGCTTCAATTCCCCGCTGAGACACGAAGAACCCGAGAAGCTTGCCGGAGGGGACTCCAAACACACACTTCTCGGGGTTAAGCTTGAGGTTGATCTTGCGCAGATTTGCAAAGGTTTCGTCTAAATCTTGAATCAGAGTTGCCTTGTCCTTGCTCTTGACCACTATGTCATCCATGTAGGCTTCCACATTTCTGTGTATTTGCGGCTCAAAAGCGTCATGGACTACCCTTGCAAATGTTGAACCAGCATTCTTTAAACCGAAAGGCATCCGTACGAAACAGTATGTGCCACATGGGGTGATGAATGCGGTCTTCTCCTCATCCTCTTCTGCCATGAAGATCTGATGGTATCCTGAGTATGCATCAAGAAATGAAAGCAAGTCACATCCGGCCGTGGAGTCAACAATCTGGTCGATGCGCGGCAAGGGAAATGGGTCTTTGGGACAAGCTTTATTGACATCGGTAAAGTCGATACAAAGCCTCCATTTCCCGTTTGCCTTGCGCACGACTACAGGGTTGGCCAACCACGTAGGATGGAGCACTCCTCTGACAAGGCCTGCTGCTTCCAATTTCTTGATTTCTTCTGCGATGAATTCTTGGCGCTCCACTGCCTGTTTCCTGACTTTCTGCTTGACGGGCCGCGCATGAGGACAGACGGCAAGATGGTGCTCGATTACTTTCCTGGGAACACCGGGGATGTCAGACGGTTGCCACGCAAATACGTCGACGTTCGCCCGCAGGAAAGCAACGAGCGCGCTTTCCTATTTAGGGTCGAGAGTGGCACTGATGGTGAAGGTACCACCAGTGCCATCCTCCTTGGCGGACACCTTCTTGGTCTCTGGTGGAGCTGCCATTGTCTTCTTACACTTGCCGGTGGAGCTCGATGGTGCGTCCTCGACGGTAGCGCAGCACTCCGAAGAGGTGCGCTTGCCGGAGTGGGCATCAGAACTCTTGCCGGACTTGGTCTTCTTCTTCGCCCCGGGAGCTTCAACGGCAAGTGACTTGCGATCTGTTGCGGCTGCTGCTTCCCGGTAGATCTTGTCGGCGCAGATAAGAGCATCCTTCTTGTCGCCAGGGACAGAGATGACACTTATCGGGCCTGGCATCTTCAGCATGTTGTATGCATAGTGAGAGGCTGCCATGAATTTGGCGAGTGCTGGACGGCCGAGTATCCCATTGTAAGGCAATGGAAAGTCAGCAACGTCAAAAGTGACCCTCTCAGTCCTGAAGTTCAACTCGCTGCCAAATGTCACCGGCAACGTGATCTTTCCCTTCGGCTTGCTCCTTCCCGGATTGATTCCTTGGAATGTGTCGGTCTCTTCGAGCTCGCCATCAGGGATCTGGAGTTTCTGGAGTACCGCGGAGGAGATCAGGTTCAAGCCGGCCCCGCCGTCAACTAGCATCTTAGTGACCTTGAGGTTGCGGATAGTTGGTGAAACCAACATCGGCAAGCACCCGACCGCAGTTATGCGATCAGGGTGGTCCTCAATATCAAAGATGATAGGCGTGCTAGACCATTTCAGAGGCTTGCGTGACTCGACGGGTGGTTCTGCTGCATTGACTTCCCGCACCCACTGCTTGAGCTGGCGGTGTGAAGTATGCAGAGAAGCACCGCCGTCAACGCACAGGACCTCTGTGGCTTTCTGGAACTCCTGCTCATCGGTCTCGTCATCATCCATATCTTCATCGTTGTCGTCATCTTCATCCTTGTCGCGGCCGCGGGGAGGTCTGTCTCCTTGCCGCTGCTTGGCCTTGCCGCGGCGTCCTCCTCGGCCGGGGCGTTTCTTGCCGGCTCCTCCAGCACCTTCCTGGGCCTTCTCCTTGTCGCGTCGCTCGTATTCAGCCTTTTGCTGCTCGACAAGCTGCTCGACCTTCTTGCAGCTCTGGAGGTCATGGCCCTTGGTGCGGTGGATCTTGCAGTACTGCTTGTTGGTGCCGTCCTGCTTGTCGGCGACCGCCACAGCCTGGTAGTTGGTGCCTGCGGAAATCTCCTCGCCGGAGCTACCAGCTTTGGCTTTCTTGGCGCCACCTCTGGTGCCGGACTGCTCAACGACTAGCACATCTTTGCCTTTCTTCTTCCTATTGTTCCGCCGCCGGTTTTTCTTTGCCGGGGCAGCCTCCTCACTATCAGATCCTCCTGCTTCTGTATTCTCTCCAGGGAGTTTCCTCCCTTCCTCAGCACGTGCACACTTGTTGGCCAGGGCATATAGCTCACTGACGTCTCTGATCTTGCACATCGCCATCTCCTCCCGCATCCTGCGGTTTCGCATGTTCTGATGGAACGCGCTGATTACCACGGCAGGGTGGACATCTGGGATGTTGTGCTGTACACGGCTGAATCTCTGAATGTACTTGTGTAGGGGATCTCCTTCCTTCTGGGCGAGCAGATGAAGGTCACTCTCTTGGCCATGAGGTTTGTGGCCGCCTGTAAAGGCGCCGACAAACTAATGGCATAGGTCTGCCCAGGAGGATATGGAGTTATCCAGCAAGTGCATGAGCCAGGATCTGACATTGGGCTTGAGCACCAGCGGAAAGTAGTTGGCCAGGATCTTGTCGTCCCGCCCCCCGGCAGCTTGCACCGCGATGGTGTAGATGCTGAGGAACTCTGACGGATGCGACTTGCCGTCGTACTTCTCTGGTACGTCTGGCTTGAAATTCTTCATGCTGGGCCACTGGACTTGCCGCAGCTCGCGAGTGAACGGAGGGCAACCTACCGCGTATGGCAAGTCGCCTGGTTCCCCTGGTGCATGCATGTCGATAGAGGGCCCAGCGCGCTGGTCCGATTGACGCCGCGCTTCTCTTCGGCGCTCGATGCGAGTACGAGCGTCTTCTTCCTATCGTTTGTGAAGAACTTGGCGCTGATCACGACGAGCTCGTGGATCTGATGATGCGGTGGAGTCGCTGTCGAGGTGGATCCGGCGAGTCGGCGATCTTGGCCTTCGGGGTGGAGAGTGCATGGTGGTTGCACCCCCACCGGTTTCGTCGCCATCGGCTCGTGCCTGGCAGTCCTGCCGCGGCAGCGATGTACGCGGCTGCCGTGGAGTGTCGCTGTTGGCGAAGCCGATGAGATTCTGAATGGTGGCCCTCCATTTATTGATCTTGTCTGCCGTTGGAGGGTAATCCAGGAGCTGTTGAGCTCGCGCCAAAGCTTCTGCTGGAGTGGTGGGCGGCAGTGGCGAACGGTGCGAGGAGCGGGATATGCTCGGACTTCTAACTATGTTAGAAGGAGTAGTATCCCGTCCAGGCGACCATGTCTCGCTCGCGCCAGCATGTTAGTGTGCATGCTGGTCTTGAGCACCCCGAGATCCACCAGCTTGATCTTGTTCCAACGAACGTATGGCACTGCGAATACCATGACGTTGTCGGTCCTGTGCCTCCTCAGATGGGCGCGGTGCATGTACGGACGCCGAGGTCCGCGCGGCCTTGTCCTTGGACCTGGCAGCACCGTGAGCTCCCTCGTCGATGTCCGTTCTTCCGCCGGTGTCTACCCCACCACCCGTTTGCTCCGGTGGTGGTGGGATCGACGTGGACGGAACAGCTGCCGCCGAAGCCTTCTTCTTCGGTGGCATGTCGATGAAGAAGATGAAGATCTAGCTCGTGTGAAGGCCGGATCAGGTTCACACAACCTCGACGCCCCTTACCTGGCGCACCAAAGATGTCGGGGAAACTGATCCACGAACACCTATGGGACCGGCGGACCGAGCCCCTTTCGGTTCGGCGGGGGGCGGAGATCGCACGAAGAGCGGATCGAGGCGAAGCACACAAGTAGTTTACCCAGCTTCGGAGCTCTCCGGAGAGATAACACTCCTACTGCTGCATGTCTGAGTGTATTGAGTTCTTGCTCGGGAGCGCTGAGTGCTACAGTACACACTAGCTGCTAACGAGACCGAGCATGAGTGTTTATCTGCTTTTCCCCCACCTTTCTACGTTGCGCATGGGCCTCCTTTTATATGCTAAAGGGGTCTCCGACAGGTGGCAACGTAGACAAGGGTAAAAATGGAAAAGGAATTGTGGTTGGTACAACCACCTGTATAGTGTATCATACCTAACCCTGATGGCAGGGGACAAAGGCATTAAATGCCCGTCTACATCGCCCAAATAGCGCAAAAAGGGGCCGTCAGGGACACCACCGCTTGCCACGATGGCAATCTTGCCAGCGTCGCTTGCCACCGCGCATCGCTGGCTGCACAGCCTCTTGCCACGCGCGCCTGGAAAGGTCCCAGGGCGACACGTTGGTGGATGTGCTGGAGCGTGGGTACAGAGTGGTAGTTTGCCGTGGCAAGTGCCTTGCCGCGGTCGTTGTCTTGTCGCGTCCGGAAGCTTGTCGCTCACCGGGCCTTGCCGAGACGCGTGGCGCGTCGCGGCAAGTTCCTTGAGATGCCTTGGTTGGCCTTCCCGGCAAGCTCCTCTTGTCGGGGCCTTGTCTCCTTGGCTTGAATACTTTGTTCTTGAATGGCTCCAAAGGAACCACGGAGGACCTTGGCGGTCACCCGGCAAGCCTTGCCGCGGGGTGCTGCAACTGCCCGTGCACAAGTTCGGGATACTAGGGTACCCCTACTCTAGTACACCGACACCATTTTAATAGCATGTTGACACGCAAGGTAAACCATTATAAACTCCTAGATAATTAAGCATGGCATGACTAACTATAATCTCTAATTGTCATTAAAAACATGTTTCATTCATAATGAGCTGAATCAGGAATGATGAACTAATAATATTTATGAAAACAAGATATATCGAGTTCATACCAGCTTCTCTCATCTCAATCATTTCACCAAATATCGTCATTATTGCCTTTCACTTGCACGACCGAACGGTGTGGATAATAATAACAGTGCACGTGCATTGGACTAAGCTGGACTCTGCAAACATTTAATTCGAAGGAGAAGAGAAGGTAATATGGGCACTTGGTTAGATCAACAATAATGCATATGAGAGCCACTCATCATTTTCATCATGGTCTTCTCCTCTCGACCCCCAAAGAAAAGAAATTCAAATAAAAATAAAACTATTTACACGGAAAAGCTCCCAACAAGCAAAAGAGGAATGGGAAATCTTTCTGGGTTTTCTTTTAATTACCACTACTACAAGCATGGAAAGTAAACTAGCTAAAAGCTACAACTAATATTTTTTGGTTTTTTCAAAGTTTTTCAAACACACAAGAAGGAAGCAAGAAAATAAAATAAAATAGCATGAATAGTACAATGAAAAAGTATGAACACCGACAACTAGAATGAGTTTGTGAGCATGAATGTAATGTCGGTGAGAAATACGTACTCCCCCAAGCTTAGGCTTTTGGCCTAGATTGGTCTAAGGCCACGGCTGGCCTGGCAGATATCCAAAGTTGTAGTTGGGGTTGTACTGAGATTCAGCAGCTACTGCCTGAAGAGCTGCAGCCTGGAGGCGGGCAGCCTTTGTCTCCCTCTCATATTCATTTGTCTCCTCCCAGGTTATAAAATATCTCCCGTTTGCCTGAAAGTTAAAGAAAGTAGGAGCAGGAAGAGTAATATGGACATCACTCCGTCTGTCAAAGATTAGCCGGTACTGGAGGGACTATGCGTTCCTCTCAAGAAACTGATGGCGAACCATAGCATTATAACCTAGAAAAGCAGGTGGCAACTCAATACCATTTTCATTTATGGGTACACCAAGATAATCAGCTAAACGAGTTTCATAAAGTCCACCAAATAAGTCTCCATTTTTACCATTAAGATGTAACCTTCGTGCAACAATGGCCCCCAAGTTATATCGTTTATCACCTAATACCACACTCTTGAGGACACTAAGATCTGGGACGCACATGTGACAAAGCTCATCTTTACCGTCAATGCATCTACCTATAAAGAGAGCAAATTAATGTATTGAAGGAAAATGAATGCTCTCTATGGTGGCTTGTGTGATATCTCTGGTTTCTCCCACAGTGATATTAGAAAGAAACTCATTATATTCAGATTTGCGAGGTTCACTAAAGATGCCCCACTGTGGATTTTTACAAGCAGCGTTAAAATCTTCAAGGTCCTTGGTATATGATTTATCATAGAGGTCAAATATAACAGTGTGAGTGTTGTGCTTGGATGTAAAGTTAATTCTTCGCACAAAAAAATCAATGAGGTGATAGTATTGGCGGCACTTATCTGATACGAAGTCCTCAAGATCAGCATTACGCACATACTCATCAAATTCATCCTTGAAGCCAGCTTGGATCATAAACTCATCCGACAGCCATTTGCAAGGCCACACTTGAGCTTCTCTTCGTGGTTCAAGGTTCGGCGCAGGCCTTGGTGCTTGCTTCCTTGAAGAACCAACTTGGTATATTTTCCTAAACATCTTTCTTCCTCTGAAAAATTTCTAAAAATTTTAGTGACTCAAAATAAATGTGAACCAAACTCAATAAGATTGATAGCCACTACTCCCACAAGTGCCCAGAGACTAAATCATGCATTAAAACTACTTTAGACCATATAAATTTGACATGCAAGCTCAACAACAGGGTCACCTTAGCAGCAAAAATTTGCAATAAGTAAAGCACTAGAACAAGAACTAATTGGACCATTGGAGGACTCACATACCGAAGAACAATCCCCCAAAGCAGTTTTGTGAATGGAACTTTGAGCAAGGAGATAAAAAATGGCAGAAAAACGAGCAAGAACACGAGTTTGAGCTACGGGATGATTTTTCTGGAGGAAGACAAAGTGTGTGGGTGCTGGAATACGTGAAGGGGGCCACGTGGGGCCCACAAGGCAGGGGGCGCCCAGGGGGTAGGGCGCGCCCTCCACTCTCGTGACCAAATGGTGGGTCCCCCTCGTGTGTTCTAAGTGCCAGAAATTCTCAAATATTCTACAAAAAATCATACTCAATTTTCAGGGCATTTGGAGAACTTTTGTTTTCAGGGTATTTTTCTATTGCACGTATAATTTAGAAAACAGACAGAAAAAAATACTATTTTTTCTTTATCTAATCTAAATAACAGAAAGTAAAAGGTGGGTACAAAGAGTTGTGCTTTCTAACTTCATCCATATCATGTTCATCAAAAGGAATCCACTAACAAGGTTGATCAAGTCTTGTTAACAAACTTCTTCCGAATAACATGAAGCCGGAGAATTTTCAAATAACACTAGATTACCTCAACGGATATGCATGTCGCCAACTATAAGAATATCATATTTCTTTTTGACGGTAGGAAGAGGGAATTCAACACCTCAAATAGTAATCGTTGAAATTTTTCCAATAGAATTGATACTATGAACTTCAGGTTGTTTCTTCGAAAAGTGTAACGTGTGCTCATTACCATTAACATGAAAAGTGACATTGCCTTTGTTGCAATCAGTAATAGCCCCTACAGTATTTAGAAAAGGTCTACCAAGGATGATCGACATACTGTCGTCCTCGGGAATATCGAGAATAACAAAGTCCGTTAAAAGAGTAACGTTTGCAACCACAACAGGCGCATCCTCACAAATACTGATGGGTATAGCAATTGATTTATCGGCCATCTGCAAAGAGATTTCAGTAGGTGTCGACTTATTTAAATCAAGTCTACGATACAAAGAGAGAGGCATAACAATAACACCGGCTCCAAGATCCCATAAAGCAGTTTTAACATAGTTTCTTTTAATGGAGCATGGTATAGTTGGTACTCCAGGATCTCCATGTTTCTTTGGTATTCCACCCTTAAAAGTATAATTAGCAAGCATGGTGGAAATTTCAGCTTCCGGTATCTTTCTTTTATTTGTAACAATGTCTTTCATATACTTAGCATAAGGATTCATTTTCAGCATATCAGTCAAACACATACGCAAAAAGATAGGTCTAATCATTCCAGCAAAGTGCTCAAAATCCTCATCCTTTTTATTGGATGGCTTTGGAGGAAAAGGCATGGGTTTCTGAACCCATGATTCTCTTTCTTTACCGGGCTTCCTAGCAACGAAGTCTCTCTTATCATAACGTTGATTCTTTGATTATGGGTTATCAAGATCAACAACAGGTTCAATCTCTACATCACTGTTATTACTAGGTTGAGCATCAACATGAACATCATCATTAAAATTATCACTAGGTTCGTGTTCATTACCAGATTGTGTTTCAGCATCAGAAATAGAAATATCATTGGTATTCTCAGGTGTGTCAACAACAGGTTCACTAGAAGCATGCAAAGTCCTATCATTTTCCTTTTTATTTTTCTTAGAAGGACTAGGTGCATCAATATTAATTTTCTGAGAATCCTGCTCAACTCTCTTAGGATGGCCCTCAGGATACAAAGGTTTTTGGGTAACTTTACCACCTCTAGAAATAACTTTAACAACATTATCATGGTTCTTATTATTTAATTCATCGAGCAAATCATCTTGTGCCTTAAGTACTTGTTCTACTTGAGTGGTAACCATGGATGCATGTTTACTAATAAGCTTAAGGTCACCTTTAACTCTAGACATATAATCACTCAAGTGTTCAACCATATAAGAATTACATTTTAATTGTCTACCAAAGTAAGCATTGAAGTCTTCTTGTTTAACAATAAAATTATCGAACTCAACCAAGCACTGACTAGCAAACTTAGTAGATGGGATTTCACACTTATCAAATCTATAAAGAGAATTTACCTTTACTACCTGTGTCGGGTAATCAAGACCATGTATTTCTTCAATAGGTGGTAAATTCTTAACATCTTTGCCTCTTGCATATCTTCAGGACTGAGAAATAGAATACCCCTTTTCTTCGGAGTTGGCTTAGGAGTTGGTTCAGGAAGTGTCCAATCATTATCATTACTCAATATATTATTCAATAGCAATTTAGCTTGCTCAATAGTTCTTTCCCTAAAAACACAACCAGCACAACTATCCAGGTGGTCTCTGGAAGCATCAGTTAGTCCATTATAAAAGATATCAAGTATTTCATTTTTCTTGAGAGGATGATCAGGCAAAGCATTAAGTAATCGGAGAAGCCTCCCCCAAGCTTGTGGGAGACTCTCTTCTTCAATTTGCACAAAATTAAATATTTCCCTTAAGGCAGGTTGTTTCTTATGAGCGGGGAAATATTTTGCGGAGAAGTAATAAATCATATCCTGGGGACTACGCACACAACCAGGAGCAAGAGAATTAAACCATATCTTAGCATCACCATTTAATGAGAAAGGAAACAACTTAAGGATATAATAATAGAGAATTTTTTCCTCATGAGTAAATAGGGTGGTTATATCATTCAATTTAGTAAGATGTGCCACAACAGTTCCAGATTCAGATCCATAGAAAGGATCAGATTCAACCAAAGTAATTAACTCAAGATCGACAGAGAATTATAATCCTTGTGAGTAACATAGATAGGTGAAGTAGCAAAAGAGGGTCATATTTCATCCTAGCATTCAAAGACTTTTCTTTCATCTTAGCTAACAGTTTCTTAAGATTGTATCTATCATTGCAAGCAAGAAAGTCTCTAGCAGTTTCTTCATCCATAACATTACCCTCAGGTACAATAGGTAATTCATATCTAGGGGGAGAATATTCATCATCACTTTCATTAATATCATCAGTTTCAAAATTTTCATTCTCTCTAACCCTAGCAAGTTGTTCATCAAGAAATTCACCTAATGGCACACTATTATCAAGCAGAGAAGTAGTATCATCATAAACATCGTGCATAGCAGAAGTGGCATCATCAATAACATGCGACATATCAGAATCAATAGCAGGTGTAGGTGTCGCAAGTTTACTTAAAACTGAAGGTGAATCAAGTGCAGAGCTAGATGGCAGTTCCTTACCTCCCCTCGTAGTCGAGGGAAAAATCTTGGTTCTTTCATCTTTCAGATTCCTCATAGTGATCAACAGATATAAATCCCAAGTAACTCAAAGAATAGAGCTATGCTTCCCAGAAACGGTGCCAGAAAAAGGTCTTGATAACCCACAAGTATAGGGGATCGCAACAGTTTTCGAGGGTAGAGCATTCAACCCAAATTTATTGATTCGACACAAGGGGAACCAAAGAATATTCTCAAGTATTAGCAGCTGACTTGTCAATTGAACCACACCTGAAAGACTTAATATCTGTAGCAAAGTGTTTAGTAGCAAAGTAGTATGGAAGTAACGGCAACGGTGGCAAAAGTAACAGTAATAGTTTTGTAGCAATGGTAATAGTGGCAATGGAGAAGTAACTTAGCAAAGATCAATATGTGAAAAGCTCGTAGGAAATGGATCAATGATGGATAATTATGTCAAATGCAATTCATCATGCAACAGTTATAACATGGGGTGACACAGAACTAGCTCCAGTTCATCAATGTAATGTAGGCATGTATTCCGAATATAGTCATACGTGCTTATGGAAAAGAACTTGCATGACATCTTTTGTCCTACCCTCCCGTGGCAGCGGGCTCCTATTGGAAACTAAGGGATATTAAGCCTCCTTTTAATAGAGTACTGGACCAAACACCAAAGCATTAGCACTTAGTGAATACATCATCACCGGGAAGTGTCCCGACTATTGTCACTCCGCGGTTTGTCGGATCATAACACGTACTAGGTGACTATAACTTGCAAGATAGGATCAAGAACTCACATATATTCATGAAAACATAATAGGTTCAGATATGAAATCATGGCACTCGGGCCCTAGTCACAAACATTAAGCATGGCAAAGTCATAGCAACATCCATCTTAGAACATAATGGATACTAGGGATCAAACCCTAACAAAACTAGCTCGATTACATGGTAAATCTCA
Organism: Triticum aestivum; assembly: GCF_018294505.1. Classification (NCBI taxonomy): domain Eukaryota; kingdom Viridiplantae; phylum Streptophyta; class Magnoliopsida; order Poales; family Poaceae; genus Triticum; species Triticum aestivum. The sequence continues at coordinate 702,755,967 of NC_057810.1, read as the reverse complement.
TCCAACCCATCACCGTCCAGCAAGCCTAAGATGGAATTACTCACGCACGGCGGTGAGCATCATGCAATTGGTGATGGAGGATGGTTGATGATGACGATGGCGATGGATTCCCCTCTCCGGGGCCCCGAACGGACTCCAGATCAGCCCTCCCGAGGAAGAACAGGCCTTGGCGGCGGCTCCATATCGTAAAACGCGATGAATCCTTCCCTCTGATTTTTTTCTCCCGAACGTGAATATATAGAGTTGGAGTTGAGGTCGGTTGAGGTCCAGGGGACCCACGAGGTAGGGGGCGCGCCCTGCACCCTCGTGCACAGGGTGTGGGTCCCACTTTGTTGATTCTTTTGCCAATATTTTTTATTAATTCCAAAACGTGATTCCGTGGAGTTTCGGGTCATTCCGAGAACTTTTATTTCTGCACAAAAATAACACCATGGCAATTCTGCTAAAAACAGCGTCAGTCCCGGTTAGTTTCATTCGAATCATGCAAGTTATAGTGCAAAACAAGGGGAAAGTGTTTGGAAAAGTAGATACGTTAGAAACATATTGATGCAGAGCATCCTTCGGTCATCCCCATGGACGTACCTACATCTCCCTCGACTACATGTGGACCCATGACAAGAGCTCGAGCAAAGGCTATCAAAGATAAGGTGAACTCGCTCCTCTCCGAACTCCCTCTCTCTACTTACGAGACATGGCTACTACCTCATGCGAAGACTCTATGTGTGATCAGGTGCTTGGAGGAGAGCCATGGAACAGCTACACCAAAAGGCCAAGACGGCTAGGACACCAAGTGGGAAGGACAAGAAGAAGAGATGCCACGGAAGCTACAGGCTTCGCACGACCGGCCCAGCCCGGACGTCCGACCCCTGGAGGTCGCTACAGCACAAGGAAGACAGGGCAGCAGAAGCTCCAGCGGCCGGACGTCCGACGACTCCCAGGCTCCAGACGACCGAGCCCCTCCGGACGTCCAACACTTCCCCAACAGAACCAAATTAACGAAAATCCGAGGAAGACCAAACGACCGTGCCACCGACCACAAAAGCATATTTACGGACGTCCGAAGATCTACGGACGACCGGGCCGTCCCGAGCCTCCGGACGTCCGACGCCCACCGGACGTTCGACCCCTAGCTGCGCCCAGTTGCGGGCTGAGGCCCATGTACCCCTTCACTTCACCCCTCATTTGCACTGTGACTATAAATAGACCTCTTCTACCTCCTAGATAGGGTTAGCATTGGTTTAGCTCATACTTTGAGATAGAGCCTTGCTCATCCACCCGGATCTACTCCTTCGCGAGGGACCGGCACCTCTTCGGAGAAGATCCACTTGGATTCAAGACCTCCATCCGGAGAAGACCATCATCAAGACCTCCTCACAGAGAAGAACCGGTTACCCTTTGTATCGTCCCTTGTTGGATTTGGATCTTGTATCACTTTGTGTTCTGATGATCTAGCGCATGTGTGACCATATTCTCGTTGGTTGAGTGTTTCTCTCGTGTTTCACGTGATTTCCCTCATTCCCCTCCTCGTGTTCTTCATAGGAATCCTCTCCAAACATGAAAGATCGGACTCTAGGGTTCTACCCTACATCATCTTGGTATCACGAGCCACGTTGATCACGTTTTTGGAGCCCCTACCCCGTGTTTTCTAGCTTGATTTTGTTGTTTCCGTCCTAAATCCGAAAATCCCCACCAAAAAATAGCCCCAAATTTTTTTTGATTTGTTGGTGTGTTGAAGTTTTCTTGGATTTGGTCCATGGATTTGTGTTGCCACGTGTGGATCTAGCTTTCCCCACCCTCCCCACCCTTTTCCATCCAAAAAATCCCTCGATTTCGACATCACCACCTCCCTCCTCCCCGAATTCAAGCAGTTCTTCCCGTGCCCGATTTTCGCCCAGGCACCGGACGACCGGGCTCCACCGGACGTCCAACGACCGGACGACCACGACCTTCCGAATGTCCATAAAACCCTGACGAAACTGAATTTTTCCAGTTCGGCCACCACCACTTCCCCACCTTCCACCACATAACCACCATCCTTCACCCATACCACCTATGACGATTTTGACTCGTTTTGGTCTTTGAGATTTTGAGTTGTGGTTCCCGTGTCCTATTGTGTTTTGGCTATATAGGTACGGTTCGACATCAACATCACCACCGCTCATCTTCGCAAGGATCCATCATCCGTCCTTGGCTTACAAACGACGAACAATCGACGGTAACTTCACCGACATCTTTGTCATCCCATGCCATTGCATTGATAACCTCATAGCCTTACTCTTGCATTACTTACCCATCGATACTAGCCATTGAGTATTTCCGGCAGCGTGACTTGTGCACATTAGTGATCATACTCCATAGCATACATACCATCTCATAGTGGTACATATCTTGGCATCATCTTTTGTGTCACAAAGTTGTCATCGCTTATACAATTGCTATCTTGGTTCGTGAAGTTTTGCATGAGAAAAGAGCTCAAAAGTAAAAGAGCCAAACAAGCTTTTAATCAAAGAGGGAAAGATAAGCAAAGAGCTTATAAGCAAGAACCATAGCATCATACTACATTAAGATTGTCATATCCGGTCATCTTGGATCATATCACCGAAGTACCATACATATAGCATACTTGGGATAGAGGTTGTTGCATTTTTGCCTAGTAGGTTGTGCACAAGTTCCGTATCCGCCTATTGTGCAATCGTGCTAGCGTCTCTCTAGTATTGTGCAACAAGGGCATTTTCGTGGACTCCACATTCTCGCACATTTTTGGTTTGCACAATCCCACTTACCTATTTGCGTGTGTGTTTCCGTGTACCCCTACTTGCTTGGTCTACTTGTTGCATTTGCGAATTTGTGAATCGTTTCCAACATTATTGAAGCTCACTTACAATTGTATCAAATTTTGTGCCACCATCCTAACCAAGCTCCACCATAAGCTTTTACTTGTGTAGGTGTGAGAACCGACAAGAATTGGAACCAATTATGTTATGTCATTGTCCGCATTTTAGTGATCTTGATCCATCTTCAACATAGGTCAAGGTACATTTGGTATAAGTTCTTCTCCTTCTCCCACTCACACTTTGCTTGACATGATGCATAGGCCAAGTACTTCTACCAACCCACTCTTCATCGAGCAAGACGACGACATGTCATCATACGTCACCAAGAGCCACCTCTTTGGTGCACAACGAGCGTTGCATCAAGAGCAACAAGCAATGACCGACCGCATCGACAATCTCGCCACCGACTTACAACTCTCTGAGCAACGTACAAGAGACTACTTCGACAACAAGCTCGACACTCACAAGCAAGAGAACGATGCAAGAATGGACGAGATCTGTGCCTTGTTGATGAACCGTGTTGGGGAACGTATCAATAATTCAAAATTTTCTACGCATCACCAAGATCAATCTATGGAGATTCTAGCAACAAGAGAGGGAGAGGATGAGCATCTTCATACCTTTGAAGATCGCTAAGAGGAAGCGTCACTAGAACGCGGATAAGGGAGTCATACTCACAGCGATTAAAATCGCGGAAGATCCAATCTACCGCCGAACGGACGGCGCCTCCGCGTTCAACGCACGTGCAGCCCGGGGACGTATCCTCCTTCTTGATCTAGCAAGGGGAGAGGAGAAGTTGACGGAGAGCTCCGGCAGCATGACTGCGTGGTGGTAGAGCTTGCAGTTCTCTGGCAGGGCTTTGCCAAGCACTACTGAGGAGGAGTTGGAGTTGGAGAGGGGGAGGGCTGCGCCAGGGGCAAGGGTTGAAGCTCCCATGTGCCACCCCACTATATATAGGGGTGGAGGGGGCTGGTTTCTTGCCCTCCAAGTCCATTATGGCGTTGGCAAAGGTGGGAGGAAAGAAATCCCATCATTTCCCTTCCCAACCGATTGTTATCCCCCCTTTTTAGGGATCTTGATCTTATCCCTTCGGGATATGATCTTATTCCTTCTAAGGCGGATCTTGGTGTGCCTTGACTAGGGATGTGGGGACTTGCCCCCACTACCCACGTTCATGTGGGTCACCCCATGCAGGTGGGCCCCACTCCAAAACCTTCTAGAACCTTCCCAGTACAATATCGAAAAATTCTGAACATTTTCCGGTGGCCAAAATAGGACTTCCCATATATAAATCTTTACCTCCGGACCATTCGGGAACTCCTCGTGACATCCGGGATCTCATCGGGACTCCGAACAACATTCGGTAACTGCACACAAATTCCCATAACAACTCTAGCGTCATCGAACCTTAAGTGTGTAGACCCTACGGGTTCGGGAATCATGCAGACATGACTGAGATTGCTCTCTGGCCAATAACCAACAGCGGGATCTGGGTACCCATGTTGGCTCCCACGTGTTCCACGATGATCTCATCGGATGAACCATGATGTCGAGGATTCAATCAATCCCGTATACAATTCCCTTTGCCAATCGGTATGTTACTTGCCCGAGATTCGATCGTTGGTATCCCAATACCTCGTTCAATCTCGTTACCGGCAAGTCACTTTACTCGTTCCGTAATGCATGATCCCGCGACTAACTACTTAGTAATATTGAGCTCATTATGATGATGCATTACTGAGTGGGCCCAGAGATACCTCTCCGTCATATGGAGTGACAAATTCCACTCTCGATTCATGCCAACCCAACAGACACTTTCAGAGATACCTGTAGTGTACCTTTATGGCCACCCAGTTATGTTGTGACGTTTGGTACACCCAAAGCATTCCTACAGTATCCGGGAGTTGCACAATATCATGATCCAAGGAAATGATACTTGACATTAGAAAAGCTTTTAGCAAACGAACTACACGATCTTGTGCTATGCTTAGGATTGGGTCTAGTCCATCACATCATTCTCCTAATGATGTGATCCCGTTATCAATGACATCCAATGTCCATGGTCAGGAAACCATAACCATCTATTGATCAACGAGCTAGTAAACTAGAGGCTCACTAGGGACATGTTGTGGTCTATGTATTCACACTTGTATTACAGTTTCCAGTTAATACAACTATAGCTTGAAAAATAGACAATTATCATGAACAAGGAAATACAATAATAACCATTTTATTATTGCCTCTAGGGCATATTTCCAACAGTCTCCCACTTGCACTAGAGTCAATAATCTAGTTCACATCACTATGTGATTGTAATGAATCCAACACCCATGGGGTTTGATCATATCTCAGTTGTGAGAGAGATTATTAGTCAACGGGTCTGAACCTTTCAGATCCGTGTGTGCTTTATAAATCTCTATGTCATCTTGTAGATGCAGCTACCATGAGCTATTTGGAGCTATTCCAAATAAATGTTCTACTATATGAATCCAGTTTACTACTCATAGTCATCCAGATTAGTATCAAAGTTTGCATCGACATAACCCTTTATGACGAACTCTTTTACCACCTCCATAATCGAGAAAAATTCCTTAGTCCACTAGTTACTAAGGATAACTTTGACTGCTGTCCTATGATCCATTCCTGGATCACTCTTGTACCCATTGACTGACTCTTGGCAAGGCACACTTCAGGTGTGGTACACAGCATAGCATACTGTAGAGCCTACGTCTAAAGCATAGGGGATGACCTTCCTCCATTCTCTCTCTTCTGCCGTTGTCAGGTCTTGAGTCTTACTCAATACTCACAACTTATAACTCAGCCAAGAAATCCTTCTTTGTCGATCTATTTTGAACTCCTTCAAAATCTTGTCACGGTATGTATTCATTTGAAAGTACTATTAAGCGTTTTTGATCTATCCTTATAGATCGTGATGCTCAATGTTCAAGTAGCTTAATCTAGGTTTTCCATTGAAAAACACCTTTCAAACAACCCTATATGCTTTCCAAAAATTCTACATCATTTCCGATCAACAATACATACTCATCAGAAATTCTATAGTGCTCCCACTCACTTTTTTGGAAATACAAGTTTCTCATAAACTTTGTATAAACCCAAAATCTTTGATCAGCTCATCAAAGCATATATTCCAACTCCGAGATGATTACTCCAATTCTTAGAAGGATTGCTGGAGCTTTGCATACTTGTTAGCAACTTTTAGGATTGACAAAACCTTCTGGTTGTATCACATACAACCTTTCCTCAAGAAAATTGTTGAGGAAACAATGTTTTGACATCCTATCTGCAAGATTTCATAAATAATGCAGTAACTGCTAATGTAATTCCAACAGACTCTTAGCATCACTACGAGTGAGAAAGTCTCATCGCAGTCAACTCCTTGAACTTGTCGGAAAACATCTTAGCGACAAGTCAAGCTTTCTTAATGGTGACACTTACCATCATTGTCCGTCTTCCTTTTAAATTCCATCTATACCCAACAGCCTTACGACCATCAAGTAGTTCTTCCAAAGTCTACACTTTCTTTTCATACATGGATCATGTCTTGGATTTTATGGCCTCGAGCCATTTGTCGGAATCCGGGCCCACCATCGCTTCTCCATAGCTCGTAGGTTCATTGTTGTCTAGCAACATGACCTCCAAGACAGGATTACCGTACCACTCCGAAGTAGTACGCGTCCTTGTCGACCTACGAGGTTTGGTAGTGACTTGATCTGAAGTTTCATGATCACTATCATCAGCTTCCACTTCAACTGGTGTAGGCACCACAGGAAAAACTTCCTGTGCCCTACTACACACTAGTTGAAGTGATGGTTCAATAACCTCATCAAGTCTCCACCATCCTCCCACTCAATTCTTTCAAGAGAAAATTTTCCTCGAGAAAGGAACCGTTTCTAGAAACAATCACTTTTTCTTCCGGACCTGAAATAGGAGGTATACCCAACTATTTTGGGTGTCCTATGAAGATGCATTTATCCGTTTTCGGTTCGAGCTTATCAGGATGAAAAAATTTCACATAAGCATCGCAGCCCCTAACTTTCAAGAAACGACAGCTTAGGTTTCTCTAAACCATAGTTCATACGGTGTCATCTCAATGGAATTACGTGGTGCCCTACTTAAAGTGAATGTGGTTGTCTCTAATGCCTAACCCATAAACGATAGTGGTAATTCGATAAGAGACATCATGGTATGCACCATATCCAATAGGGTGCAGCTATGATGTTCGGACACACCATCACACTATGGTGTTCCAGGCGGTATTAGTTGTGAAACAATTTCCACAATGTCTTAATTTTGTACCAAACTCGTAACTCTGATATTCATCTCTATGATCATATCATAGACATTTTATCCTCTTGTCACGACAATCTTCAACTTCACTCTGAAATTACTTGAACCTTTCAATAATTCAGACTTGTGTTTCATCAAGTAAATATACTGAGCATCTACTCTAATCATCTTTGAAGTAAGAACATAACGATATCCACTGCGTGCCTCAGCACTCATTGGACTGCACACATCAAAATGTATTACTTCCAACAAGTTGCTTTCTTGTTACATCTTACTGAAAATGAGGCTTTTCAGTCATCTTGCCCATGTGGTATGATTTGCATGTCTCAAGTGATTCAAAATCAAGTGAGTCCAAATGATCCATCTGCATGGAGTTTCTTCATGTGTACATACCAATATGACTCAAATGCCAGTGCCACAAGTAGGTGGTACTATATTTACTATCTTGTATCTTTTGGCATGAACATGTGTATCACTACGATTGAGATTCAATAAACCATTAATTTTAGGTGCAAGACCATTGAAGGTATTATTCAAATAAACAGAGTAACCATTATTCTCCTTAAATGAATAACCGTATTGCGATAAACATAATCCAATCATGTCTATGCTCAATGCAAACACCAAATAACAATTATTTAGGTTTAACACCAATCCCGATGGTAGAGGGAGCATGCGATGTTTGATAACATCAACCTTGGAAATACTTCCAACACATATCGTTACCTCGCCTTTAGCTAGTCCCTGTTTATTCTGTAGCCTTTTATTTCGAGTTACTAACACTTAGCAACCGAACCGGTATCTATTACCCTGGTGCTACTAGGAGTACTAGTAAAGTACACATTAATATAATGTATATCCAATATACTTCTGTCGACCTTGCCAGCCTTCTCATCTACCAAGTATCTAGAGTAGTTCTGCTTCAGTGACCATTCCCCTTATTACAGAAGCACTTAGTCTCAGGTTTGGGTTCTACCTTGGGTTTCTTCACTAGAGCAGCAACTAATTTGCCGTTTCATGAAGTATCCTTTCTTGCCCTTGCCCTTCCTGAAACTAGTGGTTTTACTAACCATCAATAATTGATGCTCCTACTTGATTTCTACTTTCGCGGTGTCAAACATCGCGAATAGCTCAAGGATCATCATATCTATCCATGATATGTCATAGTTCATCAGGAAGCACTAGTAGCTTGGTGGCAGTGACTTTTGAGAACCATCACTATCTCATCTGGAAGATCAACTCCCACTCGATTCAAGCGATTGTAGTACTCAGACAATCTAAGCACATGCTCTGACCTTTTCTCCCTTAGTTTGTAGGCTAAGAAATTCATCAGAGGTCTCATACCTCTTGACGTGGGCACTAGCCTGAAATCCCAATTTCAGTCCATGGAACATATCATATGTTATGCGACGTTTCAAAAAACGTCTTTGGCACCTCAATTCTAAACCGTTTAGCATTACACACTGAACTATCACGTAGTCATCAAAACGTGTATGTCAGATGTTCGCAACATCCACAAACGACGCTCGAGGTTCAGCACACCAAGCCGTGCATTAAGGGCATAATCCTTCCGCGCAGCAATAAGGACAATCCTCAGTTTACAGACCCAGTCCGCATAATTGCTACTGTCAACCCTCAACTAAATTTTCTCTAGAACATATCTAAAATAGTAGAACCAAAACGCGAGCTACGACATAATTTGCAAATAACTTTTGACTATGTTCATGATAATTAAGTTCATCTGATTATTTAATGAACTCCCACTTAGATAGACATCCCTCTAGTCATCTAAGTGATACATGATCCAAGTCCACTAGGCCGTGTCTGATCATCATGTGAGACGGACTAGTCATCATCGGTGAACATCTTCATGTTGATCGTATTTACTATATGAATCATGTTCAACCTTTCGATCTCTTGTATTCCAAGGCCATGTCTGTACATGCTTAGCTCGTCAAGTCAACCTAAGTGTTCCGCGTCTGTAAATCTGGCTTACACCCATTGTATGCGAATTTTAGAATCTATCACACCCGATCATCACGTGGTGCTTCGAAACAACAAACTTTTGCAACGGTGCACGGTCAGGGGGAACACTTTCTTGAAATTTTAGTGAGGGATCATCTTATTTATGCTACCGTCGTTCTAAGCAAATAAGATGTAAACATGACAAACATCACATGCAAATCATAAAGTGACATGATATGGCCAATATCATTTTGCGCCTTTGATCTTAATCTTTGAGGCACGACATGATCACCTTCATCACCGGCATGACACCATGATCTCCATCATCATGATCCCCATCATCGTGTCTTCATGAAGTTGTCTCGCCAACTATTAATTCTACTACTATGGCTAATGGTTAGCAATAAAGTAAAGTAATTACATGGCGTTTTCAATGACACGCAGGTCATACAATAAATTAAGACAACTCCTATGGCTCCTGCCGGTTGTCTTACCCATCGACATGCAAATCGTGATTCCTATTACAAGAACATGATCAATCTCATACATCACAGATATCATTCATCACATCCTTTTGGCCCTATCACATCACATAGCATACCCTGGAAAAACAAGTTAGACGTCCTCTAATTGTTGTTGCATGTTTTACGTGGCTGCTATGGGTTTCTAGCAAGAATGTTTCTTACCTAAGCAAAAGCCACAACGGTGATATGCCAATTGCTATTTACCCTTGATAAGGACCCTTTTCATCGAATCCGATCCAACTAAAGTGGGAGAGACTGGCACCCGCTAGCCACCTTATGCAACAAGTGCATGTCAGTCGGTGGAACCTGTCTCATGTAAGCGTACGTGTAAGTCGGTCCGGGCCGCTTCATCCCACGATGCCGCCAAATCAAGATAGGACTAGTAACGGTAAGCAAATTGAACAAACCAACACCCACAACTACTTGTGTTCCACTCGTGCATAGAATCTATGCATAAACCTGGCTCATGATGCCACTGTTGGGGAACGTAGCAATAATTCAAAATTTTCTACGCATCACCAAGATCAATCTATGGAGATTCTAGCAACAAGAGAGGGAGAGGATGAGCATATTCATACCTTTGAAGATCGCTAAGCGGAAGCGTCACTAGAACGCGGATGAGGGAGTTGTACTCGCGGAAATTCAAATCGCGGAAGGTCTGATCTATCGCCGAACGGGCGGCACCTCCGCGTTCAACACACGTGCAGCCTGGGGACGTCTCCTCCTTCTTGATCCTACAAGAGGAGAGGAGAATTTGAGGGAGAGCTCTGGCAGCACGACGGCGTGGTGGTGGAGCTTGCAGTTCTCCGATAGGGCTTCGCCAAGCACTACTGAGGAGGAGGTGGAGTTGGAGAGGGGAAGGGCTACGCCAGGGGCAAGGGTTGAAGCTCCCATGTGCCTCCCCACTATATATAGGGGTGGAGGGGGCTGGTTTCTTGCCCTCCAAGTCCATTAGGGCATTGGCAAAGGTGGGAGAAAAGAAATCCCATCATTTCCCTTCCCCGCCGATTGTTATCCCCCTTTTTAGGGATCTTGATCTTATCCCTTCGGGATATGATCTTATTCCTTCTAATGCAGATCTTGGTGCGCCTTGACCAGGGTGTGGGGACTTGCCCCCAGTACCCACGCTCATGTCGGTCCCCCCATGCAGGTGGGCCCCACTCTGGAACCTTCTAGAACCTTCACGGTACAATACCGAAAAATCCCGAACATTTTCCGGTGGCCAAAATAGGACTTCGCATATATAAATCTTTACCTCCGGACCATTCGGGAACTCCTCATGACGTCCGGGATCTCATCCGGGACTCTGAACAACATTCAGTAACTGCACACTAATTCCCATAACAACTCTAGCATCACCGAACCTTAAGTGTGTACACCCTACGGGTTCGGGAATCATGCAGACATGACTGAGACAACTCTCTGGCCAATAACCAACAGCGGGATCTGGATACCCATGTTGGCTCCCACATGTTCCACGATGATCTCATCGGATTAACCACGATGTCGGGGATTCAATCAATCATGTATACAATTCCCTTTGTCAATCGGTGCGTTACTTGCCCGAGATTCGATCATCGGTATCCCAATACCTCGTTCAATCTCATTATTGGCAAGTCACTTTACTCATTCCATAATGTATGATCCCGCGACTAACTACTTAGTCACATTGATCTCATTATGATGATGCATTACCGAGTGGGCCCAAAGATACCTCTCCGTCATACGGAGTGACAAATCCCAGTCTCGATTCGTGCCAACCCAACAGACACTTTCGGAGATACCTATAGTATACCTTTATAGCCACCCAGTTACATTCTGACGTTTGGTACACCCCAAAGCATTCCTATGGTATCCGGGAGTTGCACAATCTCATGGTCCAAGGAAATGATACTTGACATTAGAAAATCTTTTAGCAAACGAACAACACGATCTTGTGCTATGCTTAGGATTGGGTCTTGTCCATCACATCATTCTCCTAATGATGTGATCCCGTTATCAATGACATCCAATGTCCATGGTCAGGAAATCATAACCATATATTGATCAACGAGCTGGTCAACTAGAGGCTCACTAGGGACATGTTGTGGTCTATGTATTCACACATGTATTATGGTTTCCAGTTAATACAATTATAGCATGAACAATAGACAATTATCATGAACAAGGAAATACAATAATAACCATTTTATTATTGCCTCTAGGGCATATTTCCAACAAACCGCCCTCCTTCCACTTCTTCATACTCAAGACGGAGCCACTCAAGTCGACACTCCGACGACACCCTCTCCGGCTCAAGTACCCCGACATCAAACACTCTTCGCCGAGCCACGCGTCAAGACCGTCCTGCATCTCGCAATCCTCCACACGACAACCATTCACAAGAGCAAGTCGACGAGCAAGTACTTCATCCTCAACCACACCAAGTTGCTTTTGTACAAGCTCAAGAACAACAACGTCAACATCGCCAAGAGGAAGAACGAGCGCGTCAACATCAATTTGAGCAAGACGCCGAGGCTCAACGTCTTCAACAACAAAAACATGAAGCACAAGCTCTTGAGGTGCAACATGCACTTCAAGAATCAAGTCGAGCCATTGCCAAGTGCAACTGCCATAGGCACAATCAAGAGGAAGCACTTCGAGAAGAAATCCAAGAGCAGAACTACCAACCGCGAGTGCAACGTCAAGTTCCCCCACCTCCTCAAGCTCGACAAGTTCCTCCTCAACCTTAAGTTCAACAAGAGAAAGATGATCATGGACTTCCTCCATGAAAGAACATGTGGTGCCCCCATGTTTGGTTTTGGCAATTGATGACAATCTCTATGGACTAATGGTTGCCTTGAGTTATATTTGAAGGGTTTGTCCATAGGCTTTTCTTGGAGTCCATTTGTTGGTTTAAAGGAGAGTTTGTGATGACCAAGGTGCTATTAAGGAATTATCCAAAGATTGGTCTTATGAGTATTGAGCTTATAGCAAGCATGTCTTGAAGAAGAAGAGTGTGTGATCATTCATGTTTATCTTCAAGACATCACCCAAATGAAGAGAGTTGGAAAGATTCAAGGTTGATCAAGACTAAGTCAAAGAATGAATCAAGTTGTTCAACACACAAAGCATAGAAGATGTACCGAGAGGGATCAAGCGATCCCATGGTATGGTAAGCATGGTCAATTACGCTTTGTGTACTAACCCATGGTCTTCGTGAGAGTTCTTTGTGGGGTTAGGTTGCGGTGTGCAAGTTCAAGTAGGATCATCATGAAGAGATCATATGCTTGAAGCTTGTCGTCCATTGTGGCGACAATGGACTTGTGAAGATGTGCAGAAGAGTGGCTCACCCATAGTGGAGTATGGGGGAGCAATCTACTAGTCTTCATCGAGCCAACGCAATCAAGAAAGGTGGTCCATCTTGAGGAGGATAAGATCGTCATCATCTAGCTCAAGTGGATCATGTGCAAGGCAAAGGTTTGCCCTTGATAGGTTTTCTATTTTACCAGTCTCACGGTAGTTGCGGGAGACCGGGTTATAGGATCGATTGCCGTACTATCAACGGGGGCTCTCGATGAGTTGCTTGATCGTATCGTTCATAGAGAGCTCAAACCTTTGCATCCTTGCATCATCTTTATTGGTTCTTGTTTGGTTCTTCTCCTTGTGAGATTTGGAGCTTATGGTCATTTTTATGACAAGCTCAACTTCATCGAAAACGGAGTTCACTTTCATGTTCTATGATGTTTTCGATGTTGGAGGGTATGCCGGTTCTTCTCTGTTGGCGGTTTCACTCCTTTGTTTGTTAGGCATACCTCCTCTGAACTTGAGGTTGAGGAGGAACTTGTCGAGCTTGAGGAGGTGGGGGAACTTGACGTTGCACTCGCGGTTGGTAGTTCCGCTCTTGGATTTCTTCTCGAAGTGCTTCCTCTTGATTGTGCCTATCGCAGTTGCGCTTGGCAATGGCTCGACTTGATTCTTGAAGGGCACGTTGCGCCTCAAGAGCTTGTGCTTCACGTTTTTTTGTTGTTGAAGATGTTGAGCCTCGGCGTCTTGCTCAAATTGATCTTGACGCGCTCATTCTTCCTCTTGGCGACGTTGACGTTGTTGTTCTTGAGCTTGTACAAAAGCAACTTGGTGTGGTTCAGGATGAAGTACTTGCTCGTCGACTTGCTCTTATGAATGGTTATCGTGTGGAGGATTGCGAGATGCAGGACGGTCTTGACGCGTGGCTCGGCGAAGAGTGTTCGATGTCGGGGTACTTGAGCCGGAGAGGGTGTCGTCGGAGTGTCAACTTGAGTGGCTCCGTCTGGAGTATGAAGAAGTGGAAGGAGGGCGGTTTGTTGGAAATATGCCCTAGAGGCAATAATAAAATGGTTATTATTATATTTCCTTGTTCATGATAATTGTCTATTGTTCATGCTATAATTGTATTAACTGCAAACCGTAATACATGTGTGAATACATAGACCACAACATGTCCCTAGTGAACCTCTAGATGACTAGCTCATTGATCAATAGATGGTTATGGTTTCCTGACCATGGACATTGGATGTCATTGATAACGGGATCACATCATTAGGAGAATGATGTGATGGACAAGACCCGATCCTAAGCATAGCACAAGATCGTGTAGTTCGTTTGCTAAGAGCTTTTCTAAATGTCAAGTATCATTTCCTTAGACCATGAGATTGTGCAACTCCCGGATACCGTAGGAATGCTTTGGGTGCACCAAACGTCACAACGTAACTGGGTGACTATAAAGGTGCACTAAAGGTATCTCCGAAAGTGTCTGTTGGGTTGGCACGAATCGAGATTGGGATTTGTCACTCCATATGACGGAGAGGTATCTCTGGGCCCACTCGGTAATGCATCATCATAATGAGCTCAATGTGACTAAGTAGTTAGTCACGGGATCATGCATTACAGAACGAGTAAAGTGACTTGCCAGTAACGAGATTGAACGAGGTATTGGGATACCAACGATCGAATCTCGGGCAAGTAACATACCGATAGACAAAGGGAGTTGTATACGGGATTGATTGAGTCCCCGACATCGTGGTTCATCCGATGAGATCATCGTGGAACATGTGGGAGTCAACATGGGTATCTAGATCCCGCTGTTGGTTATTGACCGGAGAACGTCTCGGTCATGTCTGCATGGTTCCCGAACCCGTAGGGTCTACACACTTAAGGTTCGGTGACGCTAGAGTTGTTATGGGAAATAGTATGTGGTTACCGAAGGTAGTTCGGAGTCTCGGATGTGATGCCGGACGTCGCGAGGAGTTCCGGAGTGGTCCGACGGTGAAGGTTGATATATTGGACGAAGGGTATTGGAGTTCGGAAGTGTTCCGGGGGTACCAGGCTATGGCCAGCATGACCGAAAGGTGTTTTGGGAGCCCCGACAAGTGTTGGAGGTCCTCATGGGCCAAAGGGGAAGGGGCAAACCAGCCCACTAAGGGGTGGTGCGCCCCTCCCAACCCCTCTCACGTAACCAGCAGAGGTGGGGGCGCCTTCCCTAGGGCAGCCGCCCCTCCCGGGTTGGGGGGCAAGTTTCCTAGGGGTAGGGCACCCAAACCCATCTAGGATTTTCCTTGTGGCCGCCACCCCTCCCCTAGGGAACCCTAGGGCGCCTCCTCCACCCCCTTACCCCTATATATAGTGAGGGAGAGACAGGGCAGCCGCACACCCTTCCCCTGGCGCAGCTAGGGCTGCAAGAAAAGCTCGAGGCTCGTGAGCCGCTCGAGATCGACTCGTCTTTTGGCTCGACTCGAGATCGACTCGAAAAGAAACGAGCTAAGTATGAACATTTTTTGTAGCTCGATCAAGAAACGAGCCGATCTTGAGCAAGTACTCGCTCGCTCGATTTTAGCTTGATAGCTCGGCATAAAATCATTATATTAAATGATCATACCATATTTTAAATGGAAATAGGATAATTTATTACCATATATGATTTACAAGATTTTTTTCCATTTTATTTACTAGCAAAGATGGAAGTTTTATTAAGTGCAGAGAAAATTCAGGCCTTATTATGGTATGTGATCGGCTGACCCTGTCACTTTTGGCAAAAAAAAGTCCCCAGCATATGACCTTCGTTTTACTGTCTTTCTTCCATGAAGAGCACGGTCTGCTGCTGGTTTGTTCAAGAGATCAACATGAGTTCTCCCGGGAACAACGAGATGGCTGTACCATTGATCGAAGTAAGCCTTTTTTTCACATTCATATCATCTTGTTGGTAATACTATTTATAAATAAATGAATGACATCAACAACATCTGCTGTTCCTTCTCAAGATCTGATTTATGGTTAGATTGTTCACGTGTAAAATACTGTTGGATAGAGTGCAGGTGATTCAGAGTACTGTAGGCCAAAGTGAACATTTCTTTTACTCGGTGTAGTCACCGCTCTGGCCTTGGCAGATCGCCAGATTCGGAACACAGCCTTGTCCGTCAGTCAACGCGTCCGCCTCCGGCCCTTCACCCTCGTCCCCCACCATGACCATGCCTCCCCGTTGACCGGCGGCGCGAACTGACCACACCCAGGTGGCACTCCCACGCTTCCACGCCGGCAGCCCGGCACGCCGCGCCCTGGTCCCTAGACGGCTGGAGTCCCTGCTTTTGATTAGGTGTGTGTATGCACTGTTAGCTGCTGGTTGAATCTCTCCATTATGCCTGGATTTTCGAGCAGGTCTACTGGTTGCGATATGACTGTTCTTCTTCTATTGTTTGACGTACTGCAGATTTCCTTGTATGTCTAGTAATTTAGATGTTCTTCTCGTTTTCTGATAAGTTAGATGTTCTTCTTTTTTAGGGCTATTTAGATGTTCTTCTCATCTTCTGGTATTTTAGATGTCCACCCAATCGCTTAATTGATACATTACGTACTAGAAAATGCATCTTAATGTTCGTTAACATATGCTTAATTGGTACAGTACGTACTAGAAAATGCATCTTCATGAACAACCTTATCACTGATACTTTTCACCTTAATGTTCGTTCACATATTCTTAATACCTCTGAATCTTACGTCCTTTGTGAGAATGAAGCCAAGGATGCCAAGGAAGTTGTGATGGTTGAGGATGATGAATTGCCAAAATCATCCAGGAAGAGGAAACACTCTGATGTGTGGGATCACTTTGAGGAGGTTGAGGTGCTTTCAAAGAAGAAAAAAGGTGAAACAGAGAGAAAAGTTAAGTGCAAGGCTTGCAGCAAACTGTACATGTACCCGAAGACTGGAACTACAACTACAATGAAGAGGCATCTGGATGGCTGCTTTGCACATCATGGTGAGGAGAACATCAAAAAAGGTCATGGCACTCTGAATTTTGATGCGGCTGATGCATGTGGTATTGATCTTCCAGTAGTCAATTTCTCTGGTGGCTATGATCATGCAAAAATTCGTGAGCTTATTGCTACAATGATAATTGTCCATGAGTACCCTTTCCGCATGGTCGAGCATTTCTGGTTCAATGTGTTGATGAAGACTTTGAATCCTTCTTATCAGAAGACATCAAGAACCACCATCAAAAATGAATGTTTGCAGATTTTTAAGTCCCGAAAGGAAACACTGAAGAAGGAACTTAAGCATGTTGGAAAAATTAGCCTCACATGTGATCTCTGGACCTCTAACCAAACTCTCTGTTATATGAGCTTGGTGGCACACTATATTGATTCAGAATGGAATATGCAGTACCGTGTGATTAGTTTTCTTGAACTGGAGCCACCACACACAGGTATTGTGATATCTCAGGCTATATTTGAGTGCCTTTCTGATTGGAAGATTGAAGACAAAATTGCAACTATAACTCTTGATAATGCTTCTTCCAATGACGTGGCTGCTTGTCAACTGATGTCCAAGTTTAAGGCCAAAGGAAGTGTGTTTTTCCATGGTAAATTTTTTCATGGCAGATGCTCTGCTCATATACTCAACCTTTTAGTATGAGATGTCCTAAAGGCTATAGAACCACTCATTGAGAACATCAGGCAAACTGTTAAGTATTTGAAGAAATCTCCATCTCGGCTCTACAAATTTACTGAGATTGTCAAGTCACTTAACATGTCAACCAAGAGGGGGTTGTGTCTTGATGTTCCAACTAGATGGGGATCCACATACAAGATGCTTGAGCGTGCCTTTTCTTTCAAAAATACATTTTTACATTATGCAGATTTGGATGCCAATTATAAGTGGGAGCCATCTAGTCAAGAGTGGAGGTTGTATGCTAAAATAAGGGATATTTTAGCAGTGTTGAGCATGGCGACCACTGTGTTTTCTGGATCAACCTATCCTACAGCTAATGAGTTCTTTCTTCTAATTGTGAATGTTAAGAAGGTCCTCAATGATGCATCTGTCTCTACAGATAAATTCTTGCATGATATGGGAAATGCTATGCTTCAGAAATTTGAGAAGTATTGGAAAGAGTGCAGTACTTTGCTGTCAATAGCGTCAATTCTGGATCCAAGGTACAAGATGGATCTAATTAATTTCTGTTTTCCCAAGATATATGTTGCTAGTGACATTGAACACAACATTGACTCAGTAAGTTCAACACTGAAGGAGTTGTATGAACATTATGAGAGTGAACACACAGCCAACTTGGTTGCAGCAGAAAAGAAAGTGGATAATCAGGCCGTCGCTTCAGAAAATGGGACATCAAGCAATAGTCTCATGGCAATTTCAACTCAGTTTCGTACCTTCATGAAGACTACTGCTAAAAAGGTTTCCAAGTCAGATCTAGTTGCATACTTAGATGAGGCTGCACTTAATCATTCAGAAGACTTTGATGTGCTACTTTGGTGGAAGCAAAATTCATCAAGGTATCCAATACTATCCAAGGTTGCGAAAGATATTCTTACTGTGCCAGTCAGTACTGTTTCTTCGGAATCATCATTTAGTACTGGAGGCAGAGTGCTTGATAATTATAGAAGCTCTTTACTCCCAAATACTGTTGAGGCTTTGGTATGTTCAGCTAGTTGGATTAGAGGCTCCCAAAAGAAAAAGAAAGCTAACAAGGTGAGTTCCTGAATACTCTGTTTATGCCATATATTTCAAATCATCTAACATGTATATACGTACATCTTACGATTTTGTTGTGCACAAATATTCTTAGGATAAAGAAGACTAGGATGACTTACTTGAAGTTCCTTTTCTGGATAAAGATCCTTCGATCGTTTCTACAGACTAGTAAGAAACAAATAGACTATGGTGAACATTCATCTGAATTGTTGCATTGTTTGTATTATCTTGCAAACTAATAAATTCTAATATGCAGGCCAGTTGCGCTTCTTGGTACGGTGATGGAGAGAATTACTTCAAGTCCTATGACAGCTCCAAGACCATCTCCGACCTACCCTCTGCAGCAACTTTTTATGATCTTCGGCGAATAATTTGTTTTCCCAATTATATATCAGACGTGAATTGTCAGCTTATGTTGATGCTAGACTTTTGGTTATGAGAGAATAAGTCAAACTACTTTGATTAAACTACATTATCATCGTCTTGATTGGAATAATATATTTTTAGTGGTTTCTTATGCCGTGTTGTGCCTTATCTAGTTGGAATAATCCCAGATATTTTATAGTTTTTACTATTCCGTTTAGCTCGAAACTAACTCGAGATCGACTCGAGATCGTTACGAGTTGAGCACGAGTCATGTTTTACAGCTCGACCTCGAGCTTCACTCAGTTTGAGCTCGCTCGAATTTTAATATGAGTTGAGCTGAGCCAACTACAACTCGCTCGAACTCGACTCGTTTGCAGCCCTAGGCGCAGCCCCTCCCTCCTCCAACACTTCCTCCTCCTCCGTAGTGCTTAGCGAAGCTCTGCCGGAGAACCACGAGCTCCATCACCACCACGCCGTCGTGCTGTCGGAGTTCTCCCTCAGCTTCTCCTCTCCCGTTGCTGGATCAAGAAGGAGGAGACATCCCCGGGCTGTACGTGTGTTGAACACGGAGGCGCCGTTCGTTCGGTGCTAGATCGGATCATCCGCGATTTGAATCGCCGTGAGTACGACTCCATCAACCGCGTTCTTGTAACTCTGCCGCTTAGCAATCTTCAAGGGTATGAAGATGCACTCCCTCTCTCTCTTGTTGCTAGAATCTCCATAGATTGATCTTGGTGATGCGTAGAAAATTTTGAATTTCTGCTACGTTCCCCAACAGTGGTATCAGAGCAGGGTCTATTGCATAGATTCTATGCACGAGTAGAACACAAGTAGTTGTGGGCGATGGTTTATACAATTTGCTTACCGTTACTAGTCCTATCTTGATTCGGCGGCATTGTGGGATGAAGCGGCCCAGACCGACCTTACACGTACGCTTACGTCAGACAGATTCCACCGACTGACATGCACTTGTTACTTAAGGTGGCTAGCAGGTGCCAGTCTCTCCCACTTTAGTCGGATCGGATTCGATGAAAAGGGTCCTTATGAAGGGTAAATAGCAATTGGCATATCACCATTGTGGCTTTGCGTAGGTAAGAAACATTCTTGCTAGAAACCCGTAGTAGCCACGTAAAACATGCAATAACAATTAGAGGACGTCTAACTTGTTTTTGCAGGGTATGCTATGTGATGTGATATGGCCAAAAGAATGTGATGAATGATATATGTGATGTATGAGATTGATCATGTTCTTGTAATAGGAATCACGACTTGCATGTCGATGAGTATGACAATCGGCAGGAGCCATAGGAGTTGTCTTAATTTATTGTATGACCTGCGTGTCATTGAAAACGCCATGTAATTACTTTACTTTATTGCTAACCGTTAGCCATAGTAGTAGAAGTAATAGTTGGCGAGACAACTTCATGAAAACACGATGATGGAGATCATGATGATGGAGATCATGGTGTCATGCCGGTGACGAAGGAGATCATGCCGCGCCTCAAAGATGAAGATCAAAGGCGCAAGATGATACTGGACATATCATGTCACTCTATGATATGCATGAGATGTTTGTCATGTTTACATCTTATTTGCTTAGAATGACAGTAGCATAAATAAGATGATCCCTCATAAAATTTCAAGAAAGTGTTCCCCCTTACTGTGCACCATTGCGAAAATTCGTTGTTTCAAAGAACCACGTGATGATCGGGTGTGATAGGTTCTAATGTTCACATACAACGGGTGTAAGCCAGATTTATAGACGTGAAACACTTATGTTGACTTGATGAGCCTAACATGTACAGACATGGCCTCGGAACACAAGAGACGAAAGGTCGAACTTGAGTCGTATAGTAGATACGATCAGCATGAAGATGTTCACCGATGATGACTTGTCCGTCTCACGTGATGATCGGACACGGCCTAGTTGACTCGGATCATGTATTACTTAGATGACTAGAGGGATGTCTATCTAAGTGGGAGTTCATTAAATAATCAGATGAACTTAATTATCATGAACATAGTCAAAAGTTATTTGCAAATTATGTCGTAGCTCACATTTTGGTTCTATTGTTTTAGATATGTTCTAGAGAAAATTTAGTTGAGAGTTGACAGTAGCAATTATGCGGACTGGGTCCGTAAACTGAGGACTGTCCTCATTGTTGTGCGGAAGGATTATGCCCTTAATGCACCGCTTGGTGTGCTGAACCTCGAGCGTCGTTTGTGGATGTTGCGAACATCTGACATACACATTTTGATGACTACGTGATAGTTCAGTGTGTAATGCTAAACGGTTTAGAATTGAGGCGCCAAACACTACTAGGAAAAGGCCTACTAATGGCGCACCGGTTTTGCCTACTAATGGCGCACTACCGGTGCACCATTAGTAGCACGCCACTAGTATTTTTTACTAATGGCGCACCACTGGTGCGCCATTAGTATCTGGTGTACTAATGGCGCACCAGGCAGTGCACCATTAGTATGTAAGACCATGCGCCATTAGTATGCCTCTCGGGGGCCCATATGTAACCATGTGCTTTGTCATACTAATGGAGCACTCTGCCTTGATGCGCCATTAGTATCCTTTGGCATACTAATGGCGCATCTTGTGGTGATGCGCCATTAGTATGAATATTTGGTTTTTTTTTTGCTTTTCTGATTTTTGCACAGGTTACAAAATATATTATTGGACATAATATAGACAGCAGCACACAGCAACAGCAGATTCATCGAATACAATATAAGATTAGTCTCCGAATATAATTCATCATATTAGTCTTCGAATTCAAAAGATCGAACAAAGATAAAACATTACAAGTCTCAAGACCGCGAGTATCGAGTTTGTCTTCACATTACAAGTCGATATCGATCATCTAAACTACCATCACATAAAAGAGAGTTGTGGTCATCACGATGAGCATCATCGCAATCAAACCGGTCTTCATCCGGTTCCTCCAACGCTCCCTCCTCTCTCCCGCTAGATAGCGGGCGTATCTAGATTCGGCCTCCGCCCTAGTGGTGTACCCTTTGTAACTATTACCGCTTAAACGGTGAACCTGTCTCCGACACTCCTCCCAGTCGTCGTAGACTCCGCGAACCTTACCCTTGTACACGACATACGACGGCATCTCTATGCACAAGCCAAACAACAGACAATACATAAGCAATATGTAAGTATGCAACAAAAGGATCGGAAGAGAAAAGCAAGACATTAATAGCATGATTCATGGTCCTACTAATAAATAGCATCGATTACATCTAAGTTGAACGACTGTCCAAACCAAAGAGACATACGAATTCATTAAAGTTTAATTACAACATGAGCCAATCAATGTTTTAGAACTACACATCACTACTTTCGACTCGACTCATCGGACAGGAGCGTGGATGAAGCCGCCGTCTGTCATGATGGTCATGAAATCGCGGTCGTTGTCACCCTGCATTTGTAGCATTCCATCTATCTCATTGTTGGATGGTTGATATCTGAGGTAGAACTGCCTCGAGGTATGAAGGACATCTTGATGGATGATGTCCGCAAACTCCGACTGGATGCGAAAGAATTCTTGTCTGAGGTCCGCGTCCTGGGTTGCCGACAACCTCGCGGCCCAATCTTTGAGACTATCTGGTAGCAGAAGGTGATGATGGTCCCTTACGATCGCCCGCATGTGATGGAGGGTGTAGTAGGCATCCTTCTGACTGCCAGGCGGCTGCTTGACGCAGCAGAAATTCGTACTGTGTGAGAAGGTGTGCTTGCCGTACTTACGAACTGCCCTGGTGAAGGTGCCTCCAGATTTGGCATAGCCGGGGAGAACATCATCAAGAACTTTCTTGACATTTGTGTAGTCTATCTTGGAGTTATGGTTCGGGTCGAAATACGTGGCCATGGAATATTTCGGGCTTAAGAGGATGAGTGTGCAATGTGTGTCACTGCACAGAACATGGAATGTTAGGAAAAAAAAAAAGAACGATCGAAATCTAAGAAATCATATGTTACGGGGCGGTTAAGGGATGACTTACTCGGGAAAGTAAGCCACAAGGAAGTTATCCTTATCTGGGTTTGCCAGAATGACGCCTTCGAGGTGTGAACTCGCAACTTGGCGGTCCCCAGCGCTGCTCAAGTGCTTGGCACGCATGTAGAAGGGGTCGACTATCACGATGTCCGGGGTCTTGTCTCTAATGATCCGCATCTCCATACTCAGCGAAAACAGCGGAACGAAGGTGTAGTGCAGCGGATGAAGGTTAAACATAGCAAAGATGTCATCAAACCGCAGGACGATCGTACCCCCGATGTCGCCATCCACAAAGCCCTTGCCCTCTGGCACCTTGGCCACGAAAACCGGGTATGCCACATCATTCTCTCTGAGACGCCGCTTCTCCAAAGAAAGAACACTGTCGTGCAGACTCCGCATAGCACCGGTTGCAGCATTGAGCATATTTGGCGGTAGCATCGCCCTACCCACCACATGCACCCTCCTTGAGATATCCTTAGGTGAAGGTGGCCCGTCCTGAGCACGGATCAAACTCGGTGTCGGTTGGCTCGCACCCGCGCCCTTGTTAGTCTTTCGTTTCCGTCCCTTCTTCTTGATCTCCTGTAATGGGACCGAGTTCTGCTCACAGACCGCCTTCTTGAGCGTGTTGGGGCTGATAATATTTTGCACCTCAGCTATCTGAGGCTTGGTGAAGGCGGGAGCTGGAGGCGTCTCCTGAGAACCGAACGCCAGACGACGCCTGTTGCAATTGGATTTCTCCGCCGTACCAGCTAGATTGCGGTCGTCTTGGTTGGGTTCTTGAGAAAGAGGCCCGCAGAACTTGTCAGCGTACCCATGTTCGGCAAAGTACTTATCGACTTTGGTAAATGTACTGTCGTTGTTGTCGTCGTCGTCCGGATCCTGTGCCATAGGGATGTCCGTATCCTGTGCCATAGGGATGTCCGGCAGGTCCGGTAGCGTTGCAGCGTTCTTGCCATGGCTTGGCGCCGGCATGACTGGCGGTCTTGTCTGTGGGGTGGTGTCCCCCGCCCCCAAACGAATCTGGCTCTTCGGCCAAAGCAGGGGCCAGTTTACGCAGGCGCTAAGGGTCATCTCATCTTCTTCGTCGGCCCCAGCGGGTCGAATCGGAGGTAACAGCTTGTCGCAGCCTGGCAGCACCCGAACCACTTCAACCCTATACACTGTGGGTGGCATCGGATTACCGTGGAACATGGGGTTGCCCGATTGAACGATTCTGCCCTTGGCGACATCGACCAACTCGGCGCCCACGAAGTGCAGAAGAGTGCAAGGAACGTCGGCGGCGCCCTGCGAAAACATGTACAGGGCGTCAGGGATGCCTAGTCAAAGGCAAGGAGATGAAGTCATCGGCCGAGAGGCTTAGTTACCGTGATGCCGTCGAGCTCGGCTAATGTCGAGGCACCGCCAACGGCGGGCGTGCAACTGACGGAGGGGGCGCTTGCTGGCGAGGTGCCGGTCGGCGTACACCCGGGTGCATTAAGCTCCAATGCCCGTGCCGGCGCCGGAGACACGAATACCGCCTCCGCCGGAGACACCAATGGCGCCGCCGCCGGAGACACCAATGGCGCCGCCGGAGACACCAATGGCGCCGTCAGAGACACCAATGGCGCCGCCTGCGTGCTGTGCGAGTTGTTGGTCGTGAAGCTGGGAACCGGGGGAGGCCCCTGTTGGCCGCCCGCAATCCACGTCGTCAGCCCATGAATCAACGTAGGCACCATGGCGTTGAGCTTCGTTCCCAGTTGTTGTTCCACTTGCTCTTGGACAAGCTCCGGAATCCATGCCACTTGTGCCTTGAGTGCTTCAACCTCGCGCCTCTGGCTTTCCGAGCTGGTCTTTTTCTCCTTCCGCACACCAGCGGTATAGTATGACCCCCATTTTGTGGACAAGCCTTTGTTGGCCACACGACCAGCTGACGTCGGCTTAGTGAGCTTATCCTTCTTTTTCATTACGTCCAACGCCCTATTTAAAGGGGTGTTGAAAGGGGAGCTCTGAGACGACCCCGTGCTACTGCTTTCAGTGTCCTGCAAAAGGAACGTGAACCATTTAGAAATATTGGGGATTAATTAGAGTGCAACCATATGGAGCTAATTACGCGGGGGTGTATTCCTTACCAGAACAAGCTCAAGCGCCCTGGTCTTCGGATCCGTGGTAAGCTCCTTTGTTATCGGTCCTCCTTGTACCGGGCCCTAACAAAGTTCCTGGTCTGCTTGTCACTGCTGTATTTCTCGAAGCGGGGCGGTAGGCCTTGCTCGGCACGCTCCGCGTCCTCCTTGTCCCATATTGGCTCCGCCACTCTGTAACCGCCGGGACCGAGTTTGTATTCCCCTAAGTTCAACTCCCGCATTTCTTTCCCCCACTGACTTGATTCGGAGGTTGCGCTGCTCTCGCACTTGATTTTGAACTCCTTGTACTCATCTTCGCTCATCAAAGGATATTTCGCCTTGATCTTCTCATAACTATCACCTTTATCAATCATTCTCTTCACCGCGCTTCTCCAAGTAGACAGGGTCGTGCTCATCTTCGTGAGGGTGGCACTACTCACTTTATTCCCTGAGAGGCGTGTGTTTTCAAATTCGACGGGGAACTTGTATCGTTCATGCAGCTTCGTGAAGAGGAGGTTGCGCAAATTCCTGTGGTCCTTATTCCTAAGGTTATCGGTGTTGATCGAGATGGTGCTCCGGAGAATGCACCCGAGCTGAAGCGAGTACCCCTTGACTATATGTTTGGGCTCCGTTGGATGCCCGTCGGAGTCCACTTGAGTGAATTCCTCCTTGAGGGTGTAGAGCGCATTCGGGCGCCGGTCCTTCCTTTGCTTCTTCGGTTGGCTGCCATCTATGTGTGCACCGCCATCATCAGTGGTGGCATCCTCGGCGGCACCATTAGTGGTGTCATCCCCGACGCCACTAGGGGTTGTGTAGTCAGGATCGGTGTCTTCCGCGGCGTCCTCATAGCGGTGAGGTTGTTCCTCCATCTCCTGGGACAGCTCCCAGAATTGCTTGCCGCCTGAACCACCGGCCTCATCGTTGTGGGCCATGTTTCGCTCTAAATAGGAAAAATGTTTGGTCAAAAAGTTGGTTATTGTCAAGGAACAAGATCATGGTCTCATCATTTAGGGTTTGTCGACGTTGAGGCACCCTAAAAGCCTAAGCTTTCATCATTTAGGGTTTGTCAATGCCGAGGCACCCTAAAAGCCTAAACGTACATCATTTAGGTTCTCATCGACAGCGAGGCATCCGGGGCAGCCAAGTTAAGTTTTCATCATTCAGGGTTTATCGATGCCGAGGCACCCTAGGTTGGGCCTAATCACTTGGCACTAATCACTTGGCTCTATTACCACCTATGTTGGGTTTATCATCTAGGGTTTATCGATGCTAAGGAGAATTTTAAGTTGGGCCTAATCACTTGGCTCTATTGCCACCTATGGTTTAATGCAGCAAGAATAAAGGGGCAGTTGATCCTACTTAATTAAGTACTAAGATACCCCGGCACATGCATTAGTCGCAAGTACCCCATATGTCCTATTTTTAGCAAAGTGATGCTAAAATTCACGGAAAATTTCAGCATGACCTTTGCTGAAAATAGGACATATGGAGTACCCTAATTTGCCGGAACGGAAGTTAATCAACATTCCGGTAAACTCAAGGGCCTCTCGGGGTACCTGCAAATTCATCATGACACGATGGTCGGAGACAAAACCCAGCAAACTAGCACCACAATGTGCCTCTACTTTCATATGGATGAAAAGGCCACAGACCATATGGTCCTCTGCTTTCATATGGACAAAAATCAGCTCAACTTATGTGAGCTTCCATTCCAGATCTAATAGCAGCAAGTTGTTCACTTGTAGCTCAACTTATGTGAGCTGCCTTCAAGAAAATAAATCTGCAGTCGCACATCTGCTCTCTGAATACATTGGCAAGAAACAAAACAACACCTAGTACCATCCATCTGCTATGGCCGTATCATGCAGTTTAACTAAGCACTAAGAGGTAATTATATAACAGAAAACTTGGCACGTACGTGTCACTTAGCTTGGGCACAAACAAACTATTCACTTTTTATTTCTTCATAATTGGACCAGATAGAGAACAACTCCTTGGAAGCAAACTGAAACCATGCTGAAACTTTACTGAAACTACTCCTTGCAAGCAAACTGAAACTACTCCTTCGAAGCAAATTGTCTTGGAAGGAGTATTGTGTGCACAAATCTACTCCAACTAGTTGCTTTCACTTAGAGATTGTTAGCACAAACAGCATGAGTCATTCTTCAGACCGTTACAAATAGAAACAATGGCAACCAAGGTTAAAAACCAAAAATCCTATATATTATTCTGAAACTTGATATATTGAAATCACTTAGCACTCTCTTTATGTGTTCATTCAACACTTAAAATTGAGGAAAATAATACCAACTAGGATCGTTATGACCATCGTTTTTCATTTTCTGTATGATCAATTAAATCTTCTACAAGCTTATATGAAAAGGTTCAGCAACTTGAAACGTAACTCTTGCTTGGTGTTCCAAATCATTTCATTTATATTTTAAATAACAGTAAGAATTATTTCATAATAGAGTTTACCCCAAAAACAAATTCCTTTAATGCCATTTTCAAACTCTGAGTTGCCTGTGTTGCACTAAAACTAATTCAAATAATTTTAAGAACTCCACAGCTCAATTAAGCCTATGCTTCTTCTTTCACTCTCCTGCATAAAGTTATTGTTACTACCTAGGAGGGATTATATGCTTGTTTACCACTACTAATACCATTTTTTAATATAATATTCATTCTCCTGCTTTTTCTTTTCTTACAAGTGTTGATACCAAAACATTGCAACCCTGTAGTTCAAGATCAGAGTCAAAATTGACCTACACGATTGTTTACCACTACTAAGACATGGATCTAATAGCTATCTCCCCCCTTGTTCCTCATGCCTTAGTTGAATTCAGAGAAGAGAGAGCTCAGATCCTGGAACAGGGATCTCTCTGGAAGATATGTGTTAACCAATTTCGGCCAGTATAACCATCACAAAGCTCCTGCTCTCTCAAATTGCAGATAAAACAATTTAATATTTTCCTTATCAGACATTGTCAATCATCGCATGTTTCACTGCTAACATGTTTAAACCAAAACATTTGCTCATGAAAAATATTCAACCTACAATTTGTAAACATTTGCCCTTAGAGGCATTATCACAAACACCTATCAAGCACAATCCTTTCACATGTAAACTTGAGCATGCTCTGGAAAAATCACGCAGCAAGCAAGAAATAACTATCATTATATTCCCACAGTATCGAATCTACATCAAGTACTCATCCACTAAAAAATCAGGAAAAAAAATTGAACAGAGGATGCAAGAGGAAGGAGGGAAGGGGGATGAGGGAAGAGGGAGGAAGGACGAAGGGGTGGTGGCTACCTGCCTATGGACTGGTCGCCGGTGTAGCTCCGGGCGGCAGCGTTGCTGGGCAGGAGTGCCTGCTCCAGGGAGGGGGGCGCCGCTGGTGGGAGCGGTTGCTTGATGGGGGGAGGCGCTGTTGGGGTCCTGTACCGGAGGCGGGGCAGCGAAGGGTTCGGCCGGCTGGGCACGCCGTGGCGGCGGGCCGGCAGCAGTGGCGGCGGCTAGGAACCCTAGCT